>NC_090265.1:1517558561-1517858561 GCF_040414725.1 Anabrus simplex | reverse complement strand
CAGTTAAGAATGCTAGACTGTGAATTTCTTCCTGTACCCATCTTAACCTATCGCCTCCGCCAGTGAAGAACACTTCCGAAAATAACTAAGCAGACGTGAGTTTAAAACCTGGAAGTCTTCACCTGGGAGCGGGAATGGAACTGAGTTTTTCAGAGAAGTTACGGAAGGAAACACGTGTATATACAAATAAAGTGGATTATCTATAACTATATCACATGTTTGAAAATGAATGTGAATGTTGCCGCAGTAAGTTCTACCCTGGAAGATCTCAAGACGGCACCAAGTAGAAACATAGCTGCCTGGAGGGAGAAATTCTTGAACACGTATTAAGGCCATGAGATCGTGGAATACTCCTGCGAAATGTCTACCTCACATTGTCCAATCTAACATTCTTGCAGTTCTAAAGAGTAAATATTACGAAGTTGCTGAAGAATGCCCCCCTGTTGCTGAGAGTGGGTGAATACGACCTATTGACATTCTGGCCTACAATCTCAAAACCACGCGCGGCTTTATTATCGATCTAACATTTAGCTTCGAATTATGGTGATCAACCTGCTTTATGTGCACAATGAAAGGAGATAATTTATAATCGCACTATTCCATACTTCAAGGAGAAGTAAAATCTGGCTGACATGTAAGTGTTTGCTATCCCAGTGGGGCACGGAGAACTATTTCGAAAACTTTGAGGAATTTAAGAATTGTTGCAGCTTACCAATTAATTCTGTAATACAAGCCCGCCTGGCGGCCATAATCGTTAAGGCGTCAAGTCAGTATAACCTCACACCATGATTAGCCGGTGTGAGTCCCGTTGTACGAACATGTTTTTGCCATTATGAAACTCGCCAACTCGGCGTCTCTCCAAATATTCACCTTCCCAGCTTGTGTAGGCCCTATGAGTTATCCAGAGAGGATTTATTTTTGGTAGCTGCTTTACGTCGCACCGACACAGATACGTCTTATGGCGACGATGGGACAGGAAAGGGCTAGGAGTGGGAAGGAAGGGGTCGTAGCCTTAATTTGCCTGGTGTGAAAATGGGAAACCACGGAAACCCATTTTCACGGCTGCCGACAGTGGGGTTCGAACCTACTATCTCCCGAATACTGGATACTGGCCGCACTTAAAGCGACTGCAGCTATCGAGCTCGGTCCAACTCGGTGTGACTGTCATTAAGAAAATGGGCCTGTCATTATAATGATAACCGCACAACTCAATTTTCATTGGCAGAAGGGAAGGTGCCTGCTAACATAATAGAAACTTCACCATCAGAATTTTAGAAGGTTGGGTAGGAGATGTGGTGGTATACAGTTGCCAATCACTTGATTGCGTGCCAAAAGCCAGAATTCAATTCCAAACCACTCCGCAGTACTCTTATGGAGTGAGGGCATATGACGCTGTTGATGGCGATTCGTACGTCAGATGGCGACGTTAAGCCTTAAGCAGACCCCTTAGTGCTATTTGACAGGAGGAGACAATATGCCGGTACCGGTTTTCACCCTCTCCCTTCCTACTATCATATATCACGTCATTCATTTTATATCATTAACTCGTCTGATGTGGCTGACGTCAGGAAGGGCATCCGGTCATAAAAGCTCGCTATGGAGATTTATCTCACTTCATATCCAACCCCGCAGATAAACAGGAAAAGAGTTGGATACACATGCAGGGTCCAGAAAAAATCGAATTAACCACGAATTCGAATTAAACAAATTATCACACAGCATACTCACCCGAATATCGAATTGAAAACGATCCGTGCTGTACTGCAATCACTTCACTTAAGATGCTGGGCATCGCATCAGGCTTTAACAGACTGCTTTACGTTCAACGGGGTTTGGGTCGGTAGGAAAGCCTAGCCGTTATCACTCAATCCATCTCCAATTAATGGCGAATATTTTACAAAGTGCCCCCATGTTCCAACTTCCAAGCCTTCAGTAGCTCCACGATGGAGTTGGCTGGTGTGTGTATGCTTCGAAACACTGAGCGGCGCATCGCCTGTCACGATGCCTCGACACAACAACGCTTCACTGTTTCGAAGCAGTGAGATTGCTCCGTGTGTCGTGTCGCATGAACAGAAACTCCAGTCGTTCCGTACATGACAGCTACATTCGTGGCCTACGCGGCTACATCGATGCTTCGAAAGAGCAAAGCTTCGAAACAATGACGGTGCTTTGTTTATCCTCTCGCCTCAATAAAACACTCCGCGTGACATCGCCCTGAAGATGAGCCGACACTCGTTAATAGACGCTTCATATTCCGAACTGCGAGTCAAGTTACTAAAAGAACCATGTACTCCGCAATGTAACGTCTTCGTTTTACACAAAGCAGGGTCATACTATAACACAAATACGCTCCCGTTTGTCCAGTGTCAAAATTTCAAATTTCACTTTGAAGTAGATTCTTATACTGGAATAGGCCAGGTCCGATACTGTCCATATAATGCCTATCTTGGACTCTTCTTAGATTTAATTGCTCATTTTATTTATAATCAGACAAATTAGTTCATTTAGTTTGTTAACTACCTTACTATGCTTACGAAACTAGTTTAGGATGTTTATTAATGTACGTAAAATTCCGATTTCGGTCTCTTCTTACATTTCACTACTCATTTTATTATTATTAAAATTAGGCAATGTTTTATTGCACTTTTAACTATAAAACTGATCCATTTTAGTACCATTGTAAGCTCTTAGTGAAAAAGCAAACGCACTTTATTGTAACATACTGGTACTACTGTATTATACCGTACATCATCTACGCTGCCTGAAAAAAGCACCCCGAAGAAATGGTCGGATGTCTGATATAAATGTAACTTCGTACACGTATACACCATAGGCGGCTATGTAAATGATTCGAGTTGCAATTCTCTGTGACAGGTAGAACTGCCACCAGTGTTGTTCGTATTTAGCGTTGTTACCAAGCCTGGTAGGATAAATAAGGAGCGTGAACAGTGTCAGATGTTGAATGATCACTGTGAAGGACACGGAGATGCGACGAACTCGTGTGAGACAGCGTTATCAGCACCTGACAGAGTTTGAAATGGGCCTCACTGTGGGTCTCCATTAGGCCGGCTGGTCGAATCGTGATTTGTGGAGCATTCGGATGTGACAGTGGCCCGATGTTGGACTGCATGGGAACGTGAGGGCTTGCATACTGGTGTTCAAGGTTTCGGTCGACCACGTCTGACGATCACAAAGGAGGATCGCTGTATTGTGCACCAAGCACATCGTAACCCATTCACATCTGCGCCTGCCATCCGAGAACAAGTGATGGGACTCCTTTCAACATTCTGTGACATCCCGCACCTTTGGTGGAAGACGAGCAGCAGCTCGGCTAGGAAATTACCGTCCCCTGCGTAGGCAGCCGTTCAGACCACAATACAAACGGCTACGTTTGGAGTGGTGCAGTGACTGCGAAATACGGACTGTTGATGAATGGCGTCGCATTGTGTTCAACGATGAATAGCGGTTCAGCAGACGATGGTTTTCGATTATGGCGGCGACCTGGATAGAGGTCCCATAGAGAGTGGTGTTACTACTGGCTTCATGGGTTGGGGAACCATCGGGTACAACTTGTCAAGTGATTGAGGGAAGTCTGACGGTACAACAGTCCGTCACGCACATCCTGCGTCCTCATGTGTTACCTCTAATGCGACAGCATCGTAGTGCCATTTTTCAACGGGACAATGCTCGTCCACGCACGTGGCTCTATGAACTGTCTGCGTAATATTGAGGTACTCGCGTGGCCAACAAGATACCCAGATCTGTCCCCAATAGAACATGTGTGGGACCAGCTCGGCCATCAACTCCGTCCCAGATCCAGTGACAAGGATATCAAGGACCAGTTAAAACAGTTGTGGGCCAGCTTGTCTCAGAAGAGGATACAGGGGTTAAATGACACCCTTCTCAATCGAATCAGTGCAAGCACCAGGACAGTGGGAGTGCAACGTCATACCGATAAGTGGACTCGTACTGCCAAGTTCTCTCTAAATTTGACTCGATTTTATACTCGCTGAAATAACATTGCATACACTTTCATCAAGTGAAGTTCCATACCCTTCTGGGTACTTTATGTTTGTTTGTTTGTTTTGTCAGGCAATGTACATCACGTACGTATCTCTCATACTGTATTTTGTACATTTGCTCATTAAATACGGTATTTCATGAACTTCAAATTGTATCGCTATCAGATCGTCGAACAGTTTATTCAGTGAATTATAATAATTTCGTGTGGCCATTTCTAGCCTAGTGCAGCCTTTATAAGGCAGACCCTCCGATGAGGGTGACCGGAATCTGCCATGTGTAGGTAACTGCGTGTTATTGTGGTGGAGGATAGTGTTATGTGTGGTGTGTGAGTTGCAGGGATGTTGAGAACAGCACAAACACCCGACCCGGCCGAGAATCGAACCCAAGACTCCCTGAACCGAAGCCAGTACGCTGACGATTCAACCAACAAGTCGGACAGTGAATTGACCTTAGCTATGAAGCGTGGTTGAAGTTGCACTACGTCATCGCGAAACACTGCTTCTCTTGCCGTCCGAGACGGAAAAGCGCCGTATTTCAGCACACAGCTTCTACACGCCTTCGTGAAACACTGCCAGGGTTCTGCTTTCTTGTAGTCCGAGACGGAAGTGCGCCGTATTTCAGCACACAGCTTCTGCACGCCATCGCGAAACACTTTGGGTACTGCTTTCTTGTAGTCCGAGATGGAAGTGCGCCGTGTGTTGGCAGGCTGCTTCGTAGCAATTCGCAGTGCCGTATCGAAGGTTAATTCGAACATTTTTAAAATTCGAAGTCGTAAATAATTCGACATTTTCACGCTGTCCCTTCACATTCCTACGCGTCACAATGTTAAAACTTCGTGTTTAATTCAAAGTAAAAACACCACGTTAGAACTCTCATATTTAAAAAAATGTTTAAAGATGTTTATTGTATGTAACATATTTAATGATTGAATACATTCTGTTCTGTTTTAAAATTCCGGAAAATCTCCCCTACCGAAATCTTATACGAAGAAAAGTTGCATTACATTTAAACCATTTTTATTAGGCTATATAATATTTGGATTTTTAATATTTTGAAATACTGTCTTCCAACGAAGGTAGCCAATAGCATTCAGTACCCACTCATAAGTATGTTAGAATAGTGCACACTACATAACAGATGCAAGTTATAGCGATGAAACAGTTAACTATAAAATGATGATCCAAAATATGGCGTGACGTTTTCAACACAAATACAGTAGAATGTGTACTGAATCTTATTGTCAAACAAAATAAAATTAGTACTATAAATACACAAACTAACAATAATACATCAGGTCAATTTCAACTCATTCATTTCAAATAATTTCTGCAGTGAGTAAAGGGCCGAATGACTAACCATTTCTTAAGCTTATTTCTGAACATACTGAATGGTAATTATTTCAGATCTGATGCAAGTTGATTAAACATCTTCAACTGAACAATGAAATGGATTGAACCTGTCTTCTGTATGCTATAACGAGACGCATCGACTTGGTTCACTGACCTGGTATCATATTTTGTGAATTTCACTTCTGAGCTTGATTTTATCAGTTTCTGCATGTACCTTACGAAGTGCAATATGTGTTCACACTACTCATGATAGGGAGTTCAAAAAAGTGACTTACAGTTGGCTGTCATAAGCGATGTTGTTACGATACGTTATGCCCTCTACTGGAGCAGTAGGCCTAATATTTCAAGAAACCTGAGTTATATATTGAAGAATACTGCGAAAGAATGCTAAGTAGGCATTTAAAATATATTTACTGGGAACTGTACCTATGATGGCTCTCAAGACATACACTACCGTTGATAGTTTTCTTGAAATAAAATATATGTCAGCAGTTCGGATCTAATAAATGTATTTCTAATAATTTCACTGATGTATTATCACAATTTAATTGATATTTATGTAAATGAAGTACTACGTCTGAGTTTTTTAATCATTTACCGAGACCTTGTTTGCAGGGAAACATTCAACTGTTTCAATGTTTGCTTACTTAGTACATTGAATTCTTAGATTATTTTGGCCTCATTTATAAAAGTAGTATTATCTGGATATAAAACTGAACAGGCATTAGATCCTATGTTGCCAGGCAAGTTATTTATTTGAACAAGAAACAGAAAAACACCTAAGTCAGAACCTTGTGGAACTCCATGTTGACTATGAAGTTTGGTCGCTCGAACTCCTCCCACTTCAGCTGTTTGCTTTCGATGAATCAGGTAGGAAACTGGAATGTTCAGCTGTTCGACCGTAACACCATACTAATTCCATACCTGCCAACTTTTAGAAATCAAAAAAATAGGAAGATTGTTTAGTTCTTGGATTTCATCCCGTTTAATGCGCCATGGCCTCGATGAAAAAATTCTACAGTTACAAGGCGAATTGACCATTAAATATGAAATCTTAAACTAAGAAAACATAAAAATGGTTACCGGTGCAAGAAAATGTAACATACACGGAACAAAATGCATAATAGTTTCCTTTTTTAGACTGTTACACGAACGGAAATTCAATTTTATAGGTATCTCTCAACACTTGGAGATAACGTTTGTTATATTTTGTGGCCACAATGTGAAGAGAAGATACCAGAAACTGTCAGCGACACAGCTCTCTGAAATAAGATACGTTCAACTCATTCAAATTATGAACTAAGAATGAACACAAATGCACTGAAATACGCGAAACTACCAGATACAAAACAGTTCAATATGTCTGATACATTGTTAACATACGACTTCGGCCAGGGAAAAAGCACAGAACCACACAAGCGCCTAAAGACAGTCCTGTACTATGAACCATTTTCAATGTGCGCATGCGTAACACAGCAGGCAAATAGCGAGAACCAGCAAGCTACAGGCGAGCATTACGACAGCAGAAAAAAAAAAAAAAAGTTTTATTACACGAAATGAAATGGCGTATGGCTTTTAGTGCCGGGAGTGTCCGAGGACATGTTCGGCTCGCCAGATGCAGGCCTTTTTTCCCGTAGGCGACCTGCGCGTCGCAATGAGGATGAAATAATGATGAAGACGACACATACATCCAGCCCTCGACCCAACCCTACCGGGAGTCGAACCCGGGACCCCTGTGACCAAAGGCCAGCACGCTAACCATTTAGCCATGGAGTCGGACTTTTATTAGATATGTTACACATATGAATGCCACTACCCTCAAGTTTTCGTGAGTTTTTCGCTCTCTCTTCAAGTTTCAGAGGATGTTTCTGTTTTGCACGCCTCCGCAAAGTAGTTCTTGTTTCGTGCACACTTCGTAAACATACTGAACGTATAGAATAGCCGTATTGCCTATCTTCTTATTCACAAAAACCACACAAAATGAAACAGAACAATAACAGCGAAAGAAAGAAAAGAAAAAGAAACGATCAAAACGAAATAAAACCACCGGATAAAGATAGTCACCTTACGATAACAGCAATTGTTAACTCGAACAGTTATATTAGCGCGGTCTCGTTCAGCTAGAGGTAGAACATAGAAGCGCGCATGCGCGTTTCGTGTTTGGTTCATAGTACGATCCTGTCACTAGGGGCTAGTCAGAACCGCAACAAGAATCACGTGGTCTACAACTCCGACGAAAGTACGCAAAGAAACGATGTTAAAAGCGCGGGAACAAGAAACTATCTTTCGTCCCGATTAACGGAGTTGCTAGCGCGTGCTAACCTCTCTCGCTTGTAGGACGATTGCCGTCCCGAATTCCCAGCTGTAAAACACTTGCGATGCTGTAGTGAGTGGGAAAGACGATACACGAACGCGACCCAATAATTTATCCCAGGGGAAGAGTATTGGCCGTACCGAGGTTATATTGGTAAAAAAAATAGGAAGAAATAAAAATAAATCAGAAAATCGGAAGACGAGTTGAAAAACGGAAAGTTTCCGGGCAAATCGGAAGGGTTGGCAGGTATTTAATTCTATTTTAAATTTAAAACAGAATGTGAGATACAAATTTAGGCTCTGCCGAAATTACTTAGAGAGATCTGAGCATTTTTTTTTGTTTTTTGTTTTCTAAAGCGGAAATTGCATGTTGCAAGAGGAATTCTATTGCTTCAGTAATTCATTTCTTAGCGATATCCAAATTGATCCTTGCACAGAAGATTATTAGATACAAAATAAGCTACTAGTAGTTGTGGCATTACATAATAAAGAACTGTACATACAGGAATACCGGTAACTGTGCGGAGTGGCCGCGGGCATTAACGCGCTCGAGCTATAGAGCCAAGCTCTATTCGGGAGATGGGTGGGCTCGAACCCCACCGTCGGCTGTCCTGAGAATGGTTTTGTGTGGTTTCTCATGTTCACTTCCAGGCACTTGCCGGGGCAGTTCATATTCATTGACTACAGGCAATCCCTTCCACCTACTTACCCAATTTTCATTTAACTGTCATTCATTCAATCTCCATTGGCTTCTCAGCTGAAGATCCCGCTATGGGTGGGCGCAGTAGAATACATCCACTATATCCCCTGCCTATCGTAAGAGGCAACTAAAAGGAGCCCTAAGTGCTCCTAATTTGGGAGCGTGGGTTAGCTCCCAAAGGGGCCCTTACCTGAGTCCTGGCATTGCTTCCAATTACCGTACTTGTGCCAATCTCCTAGCTTCCATCTATCCTATCTGCCCTGAGAATTGGTCAACTCTTGTTCTTTTCCGACCCTGACGGTATTAGTTTTGCGAGATTTAATGAGTCTTTCATTTTAACGCCCCCCCCCCCCCCGGCCCTTGTCTTTCTCTAGTGGATACCTTCATTTATCGACGTGTGGAACCTCTTCCATTTTTCAGTCTGATAAGTGTTAATCAGTGAAGGTAAAGTACTGGGAAAGAGACCCAGGGGACGAGCAAGGATTTTATACATACATCAAGAACTCCGTCGGTGAACTGACATGTGGTTCATATAGCAACATGACGAGGCTAGCAGAAGATCGTCAGATGTTGCTACAGCGGCAAGGCATTGCCTTTAGTAGATGGTGATGAGTGTTAATAGAGGATGGCTGCCTAGCAGTAGGCTACTTCCTCTTAAAACAATAATCACCTTCACCATCACTTCAACTGAGGATGGCGTCAGGAAGGGTCAACCGGCCGTAAAACATGCCCTGCATTTCCATCTCACCTCATCCTGGACTCTGTATCAGGAAACGGGACTAAGGGGTATACATAAATACCGGTAACTGACATTGCTAGGAAAAAAAATTATAAGGCACTTTTTGACAACATGAGTTACTTAAGCATATTTTTGGCTACAGTGAGAGGTTTTAAAATACATGAAATAATAGTTTTGATGAAGTCATGTGATATACCATATATATACCGGTGTTTACTATCAGAATATTTTACATTGCTCGCTATACATTTGACTTCATTTTCTGTCACTGTGTTCTCTACCTTAACCTGCTCATTGACAATTATCCTGCTATTAATGAGGTAGTTCAATGCATTTTTAATATTTAGAGACTGAATAAAGTAGTTATTGAGAATTCATCTGGTGGGAAATAGATTTATTATAGAAATAATAAATCGTCAGTCTTCCAATGAGGGTGACTAATCGCATCCCGAATACAATCAGATTACAATTTCAATAGGACTTACAAAAAACTAAATGTGGAAATGTATAATTGTTAATGCTGTTTTTCAGGGCCTGCTATATTTAACACTCACATTGCTCTATCTGTTAATTACTTTCCATGTTGTTTTACTATCTGCACTTTCAATGTAACACTAATTAGTTTTCTGTTTTGCCGTTGTCACAGCTTATTTGTATTTACTCCTCGTATTCGTCGGTAAGTTTAAATTTTCCAGGCATTTATTGCTATTAAAAAACTCTTTGCAAAGCGTAAGATGTTTTCTCGTTATTTCAAACTCTGGAGTAAATCACTTCAACCCTGCAGATCTAGGTTTTGAATATTCAATATTGTAGACTTTTCTTATGATTGGAAAACTATCCACAGTCAATACTAAAAATGTATGAAAGAAAAGATCAAATTTCTTATTCACACAGTCTTTTGTTATCCGTCACACAGATTCCCAGTTAACCAGTTCAAGCATAGAAGGAAACCCGGATTTTTTTGCGGTGAGAAGATTGATTGATTGATTGATTGATTGATTGATTGATTGATTGATTGATTGATTGATTGATTGATTGATTGACTGAACCTCCTGAAAATTATTCTAGAAGATTTCATTCCACACAACGTAGTAACAAATAGCTTTGTAATCAAAACCCATACCAATGTAAGTGTCAATGTTGCAGGGTAGAGTAAGGAGTAGAAATCAGTAATTATACAGTCAAGCACTGCTTTTCCACCAGTATGATTTTTGCTTGCACAGTGAAAGTTAAATGACTGGAGTGTTTAACAGAGTATTTACTTTGTCTAGTGCCTCATTTCAAAATTAAAATTCCCGCAAATACATATTTTGTACCTTTCTTTTGACACGGCAACTTCTCTAATTTTCCCAGAAAAATATTTGTGTTTCCATCAGAGACCGGTATACTAAAATCACTATAGCCGTAGATCACTGAGGAGCAATGCCACTGCCAAGAAATTGAATTCTACACACAGATCTGAAATGTCAATAACTTACTATATTATTTAGTGTGAATATTGCTACACCTCCATTTTTGTGAACCTGTCTGCAATATATGTCTGTAATTTATAACCAATAAGTTTTACACAGACTACCTCATTATTTTGGAACCAATGTTCCGTTATACAGATAATTTTAACAGAATTTTAAGCTGAAAATAAAATTATTTGTATAAATTTAATTTTCGAGACATTGGATGTTCCATTCCACGACATAGGCCATAATGTAACGTTATCTTTACAACACAGTGTATATATGGTATTTAAACTGTAACTGAACCAAATTAACTAGCTCACTGCTAATGTACCTCTTTTGAATTCAAAAGCCTTCAGTTTCCAGTCACAGCCTGCTTCGCGATGACAGTAAGTCGCATATAAAAACACTAGAAATTGCTGGCACTGATCACCGATCTAACTACCTTTCCCACAGCCAGCCATATATTGCCTTTCTGAAGATGAGCAGTAGCAGAATAGCTTTTGGTTTGTGATCCTGAAAATATAATTACGAATGTTGTATACCATCAGATTTCAAACACTACAAGGACTGCTGAGACGCAAGGTATTATCGGCCCATCAACGACGATGGGTGCCTTCTGCTGCAGTAGGAAAAAATACTGGAAAAAATCAGTAGCAAGCATTCACCTTTCCTAAAGCGGACGCAGGTCAGGCGAATACCCTGTCTGCCGAGATGAAGAATGTGACAAGTGACATAACCGTTAGCAGACTATATCCGGTAAAAGAAAGAGCCACGGAACAGCGCAAAGTTGTAATAGGCTATAATTTCTAATTATACTATGAGTAATTTCTCGTGGTGTATTAGTGTGACCTTAAGACACCAGCAAATCACGTTGAAAAACCGAAACGAGGGAAAATTAAAATGTAGCTTAATCAGGATATTTCGAAAATTAATCATTTCCTGTGACTACGAACGATTAGTCTGTCTGTGCTATAATTCACGGGCTTGTGACCTTGGTAAACAAGGCCCTGTGTTTAGAACGTGTGAAAATTGCCCAAAAGTCTGTGCTGCCGTGATATCTGTACAAGTCAGTATGGGTATTTATAACATTAACTGAGGTAAGATTGGGATGGAAGTGGCTGCAGATTACATGTTAGATATCGTCCTGGCATTTACCTGGAGTTGGGGTGGGGAAACCACGGAATTTACATCACTTTCTTCTCAATTGCGTTACCTGAAGCTGAGTACAGCCCGTTTCAGTCCCTCAAACTGGCTTTAAATCTATTATAGAACCAAGGCACACCGGGCAGGGAACTAGCCTATACTACTAGGTCTCAAATCTTGCTCGCCGGTAGCGCAGTGCCCGTGCTAGGAGTTGTGCACGCGGACGTAAGTCTCTTCCCCTCAGCCGGCTTGTACGACGGTGGGCTTGTACTACTCCACGTTGCTGACTCGGGGCTATGCATGCCTACCGAAAGAACTAAATAACTCTACATACCGTGGAAGCTTCACATCTATGATTCCTTCGTTTAAATTTATAACATATAATAACATGACGTTTAGTTCCAGAAGCGATACAGAAGCAGCATAGTACTCGGCATTATTTTGCTTCATAATGTTATTGTTCATAGGAGAGTTGAGCCCCTTAAGAAATGCCTTTTATTTTGTCGTTCATACTGAATGGCAATCTTTAAAGCAATTATTTACTTGCCTAGAACACAGCGATTACATATGGTGTCAGCCTTGCGCTATTTCATAACAGCCTGGGCTAGCGCTCGTAACAGCTGTTTCTCATGCAGAGCTGGCAGTCAGCTCATGACACTGACATTCCTATCTACGGTACGTGTTTGTATGTATGTAAACATACTGTCAAATAATTGAACTTACAATGAAGCCTCCAGAAGTGCGAACAGTTGCAAATAATTTGGCTCTGGGATGTAACTAAGATATGGGTAACTTACAAATAATACACCATCTCAGACAGGGTTAGAAAAATAAAGAGCCCGCGATGTATCTTAAAGTAGAATTTTTGAAAGTATAAAACATTTACAACTGGGTATAGTTCGCAAATTCAACAACATGTTAGTAATATATTCATTTCCGCCTTAAAAGATCTCAGTTCTCTTCATTTTTTTGCACAAATTAAATGAATGCTCACTAGGATAATTACGACCCCCTACAGCAATATTTAATTTTAAATTTAGCCCAGTTCGTTTCATCACAGGAGACTCAAAGGATTCCAAAGGAGGTCTATTCCGTCTATTTCTATGCATCTAATCTGTCGTTAAGTTTAGAGATGTTTTCTTAACATTAATAAGCGATCCTTCACTGTGGACATTTCTTTAAATCTCTCCAACTAATTCTTATAATATTCACTAGCCAGAGGTTGCTACTCCTCTTGTCATCCCTCATACGAGAAAGCATCCGAGAGTGGTGATTCAGCTTGAACATTTACAACCACTGCCATTGGAAAATTGTATTTTTCTACAAAATACAGAGAAGTATTATTTTTATTCTGAAATAAGATCCATTTCCATCGATTTCTTTTGAATCCATCTTATACAGAAAAGCATGCAAAAGCAAGCAAAGAAACAACCAAGATTGGGGTTCACGTGGCTGAAAATATTTTGATCATAAGCCACGAGAGCACATACACAGAATGCGAAACACAGTGCATGACATTACAAGACGATTATCTGTTATTACGGTCACGTACTGTCTTAAATAACGCCCCCCCCCCAAACGTAAATACGATCAGAACACAAGGTATGATTTTCATGTAAAACAAATCCACATGTATTGACTGTTATTTGAGCTACGACTGCCTTGGCGAGAAGCAAATAAAGATAACACTGGACTATCACTCTCCGTGCCACTAAAAAATGAAATGTTATTATGGTCACGGACTGTCTTAAAAGTCCCTCTCATACTTAAGTATGATCAGAAATAATAACAACTTTCAATAACTCTTCCATGCGGTACGTTAACTGTTTCTGAGAGCATTTAGCTGTTCTGTTCTCGGTCCAATCAATCTAGCTAGCGGCTTTACGTCGCACCGACACGGATAGGTCTTATGGCAACGATGGTATAGGAAAGGCCTAGGAGTTGGAAGGAAGCATCCGTGGCCTTAATTAAGGTACGGCCTCAGCATTTGCCTGGTGTGAAAATGGGAAACTACGGAAAACCATCTTCAGGGCTGCCAACAGGGGGATTCGAACCCACTATCTCCCGGATGCAAGCTCATAGCCGCGCGCGCCTAACCGCACGGCCATCTCGCCCGATGTCCAATAAATCATCAATGACCCGTATCTAGGGCTGACACCCAGGTGGCTGACTGCCTATTAACTGTTTACCTGGTCTTTTCTAAAATGATTTTATCGAACTTGGAAATTTACCGAATACATCCCTTGATAAATTATTCCAATCTCTAATTCCTTTTCCTATAAATGAATATTTTCTCATGAAACAGATACAGGCAGCAAAACTGTACATCTGTTGATTCAAAGTTAATCGAAAACTCCTAGCTGGACACTTCTATCAATGACATTACGTGTTTCTTCATATACTCTCAGTATACGAGATCGTCAATATTGATAGAACAAACTTGAGATGGTCCAACATAGTATACCGCGTAACTTCACCACGAAGATCTAGTTTAGAAGATCCCTTCTTATGTAATGAGGCTTCGGCAAACACTATTCATACGCACATTACGTTTCTGTAGTGTCTGTCACCTTACATACAAGATTTTAAAATATGCCAGGGCAAGTATATGCGATACGATGAGAATCCTTGGGTTTTAAGATTTGGTTGTATTTGCTACATTGTGGTTCATGTTTGTGGGTTACTGTAGTCACGTCCTAGTTCGTGAACCATGGGCAACGGCTGAGTGGCCTAGTAAGTGGTCCTGAGAGTCGGGATACCAGTTACTATGGAATGGGAGTGGGCATCTCGGACATATTCTGAGTCCTGGCCCTCCTTGTGCTCAGGCGGCTAGGACTATACAATTCACCGGTGGTCCATAACCCGTTAGAGGAGAGATCTTCACTTGGACTATGTGCAAGTAGGGCAGCATCCTGCTTCATGAATTTACCGAGCTCAGAACATTTTAAGCAAGCCTCGGACCTATGGGAGTAATGGAGTCCCACTCCCATTTGACAGGCGAGGGACTCCTTGGAAACAACTTGGCGAACGAAATGGAATTCGATGGGGAGCTATCAATATTAATGGGGCTTATGGAAGAAAGAAAGTAGAACTGGATGAGTCAGCAAAGAGGATGCATCTGGATGTGGTAGGAGTAAGTGAAATTCGGGTAAGGGGAGATAACGAGGAAGATATAGGAGATTATAAAGTGTACTTGACGGGTGTTAGAACGGGAAGGGCAGAGTCTGGGGTAGGGCTCTTTATCAGGAATACCATTGCACGCAACATAGTTTCTGTTAGGCACGTAAATGAGCGAATGATGTGGGTAGATTTGTCAGTTGGAGGAATTAGGACTAGAATTGTGTCCGTGTATTCACCATGTGAGGGTGCGAATGAGGATGAAGTTTGCAAGTTTTATGAAGCATTGAGTGACATCGTGGTCAGGGTCAACAGCAAGGATAGAATAGTGCTAATGGGGGATTTCAATGAGAGAGTTGGGAATAGAACTGAAGGATACGAAAGGGTGATTGGTAAATGTGGGGAAGATATGGAAGCTAATGGGAATGGGAAGCGTTTGCTGGACTTCTGTGCTAGTATGGGTTTAGCTGTTACGAATACATTCTTCAAGCATAAGGCTATTCACCGCTACACATGGGAGGTTAGGGGTACCAGATCCATAATAGACTATATCTTGACAGACTTCGAATTCAGGAAATCTGTTAGGAAAGTACGAGTTTTCCGCGGATTTTTCGATGATACAGACCACTATCTGATCTGTAGTGAACTAAGTATCTCTAGGCCTAGGGTAGAGAAAGTGAAATCTGTCTGCAAACGAATAAGGGTAGAAAATATCCAGGACGAGCAAATTAGACGGAAGTACATGGATATGATTAGTGAGAAGTTTCGAACAGTAGACAGTAAGCAGGTTCAGGATATAGAAAGTGAATGGGTGGCATACAGGGATGCTGTAGTAGAAACAGCAAGGGAATGCCTAGGAACAACTGTGTGTAAAGATGGGAAAAGGCGAACATCTGGGTGGAATGATGAAGTGAGAGCAGCTTGTAAACGTAAAAAGAAAGCTTACCAAAAATGGCTCCAAACAAGGGCCGAGGCAGACAGGGAGTTGTACGTAGATGAAAGAAACAGAGCGAAACAAATAGTTGTTGAATCCAAAAAGAAGTCCTGGGAAGATTTTGGTAACAACTTGGAAAGGCTAGGTCAAGCAGCAGGGAAACCTTTCTGGACAGTAATAAAGAATCTTAGGAAGGGAGGGAAAAAGGAAATGAACAGTGTTTTGAGTAATTCAGGTGAACTCATAATAGATCCCAGGAAATCACTGGAGAGGTGGAGGGAATATTTTGAACATCTTTTCAATGTAAAAGGAAATCATCCAGGTGGTGTTGTGAACAGCCAAGCTCATGGGGAGGAGGAAAATGATGTTGGTGAAATTATGCTTGAGGAAGTGGAAAGGATGGTAAATAAACTCCATTGTCATAAGGCAGCAGGAATAGATGAAATGAGACCTGAAATGGTGAAGTAGAGTGGGAAGGCAGGGATGAAATGGCTTCATAGAGTAGTAAAATTAGCATGGAGTGTTCGTAAGGTACCTTCAGATTGGGCAAAAGCAGTAATTGCACCTATCTATAAGCAAGGGAACAGGAAGGAATGCAACAACTATCGAGGTATCTCATTGATTAGTATACCTGGCAAAGTATTCACTGGCATCTTGGAAGGGAGGGTGCGATCAGTCGTTGAGAGGAAACTGGATGAAAACCAGTGTGGTTTCAGACCACATAGAGGCTGTCAGGATCAGATTTTCAGTATGCGCCAGGTAATTGAAAAATGCTACGAGAGGAATAGGCAGTTGTGTTTATGTTTTGTAGATCTTGAGAAAGCTTATGACAGGGTACCGAGGGAAAAGATGTTCGCCATACTGGGGGACTATGGAATTAAAGGCAGATTATTAAAAGCAATCGAAGGCATTTATGTAGACAATTGGGCTTCAATGAGAATTGATGGTAGAATGAGTTCTTGGTTCAGGGTACTTACAGGGATTAGACAAGGCTGTAATCTTTCACCTTTGCTGTTCGTAGTTTACATGGATCATCTGCTGAAAGGTATAAAATGGCAGGGAGGGATTCAATTAGGTGGAAATGTAGTAAGCAGTCTGGCCTATGCTGACGATTTGGTCCTAATGGCAGATTGTGCCGAAAGCCTACAGTCTAATATCTGGGAACTAGAAAATAGGTGCAATGAGTATGGTATGATAATTAGCCTCTCGAAGACTAAATTGATGTCAGTAGGTAAGAAATTCAACAGAACTAAATGTCAGGTGGGTGATACAAAGCTAGAACAGGTCGATAATTTCAAGTATTTAGGTTGTGTGTTCTCGCAGGATGGTAATATAGTAAGTGAGATTGAATCAAGGTGTCGTAAAGCTAATGCAGTGAGCTCGCAGCTGCGATCAACAGTATTCTGTAAGAAGGAAGTGAGCTCCCAGATGAAACTATCTTTACATCGGTCTGTTTTCAGACCAACTTTGCTTTACGGGAGCGAAAGCTGGGTGGACTCAGGATATCTTATTCATAAGTTAGAAGTAACAGACATGAAAGTAGCAAGAATGATTGCTGGTACAAACAGGTGGGAACAATGGCAGGAAGGTACTCGGAATGAGGAGATAAAGGCTAATTTAGGAATGAACTCGATGAATGAAGCTGTACGCATAAACCGGCTTCGGTGGTGGGGTCATGTGAGGCGAATGGAGGAGGATGGGTTACGTAGGAGAATAATGGACTCTGCTATGGAGGGTAAGAGAAGTAGAGGTAGACCAAGACGACGATGGTTAGACTCGGTTTCTAACGATTTAAAGATAAGAGGTATAGAACTAAATGAGGCCACAACACTAATTGTAAATCGAGGATTGTGGCGACGTTTAGTAAATTCACAGAGGCTTGCAGACTAAACGCTGAAAGGCATAACAGTCTACAATGATAATGTATGTATGTATGTACCTATGGCAACAGACCTTAATGGACACTTATCAGTTTTTAATGTTGGTACTAGACATTTCAACTTGATTACTATCAGTATGTGGATTATTATACTAGTCTAGTAAGAAAACAGAACTTCAGTTTTGTTCTACAATTAAACCATCTGCCAAATCTTACACATTCAGTTTCGTCTTCAACCATATTACAAAATTATAAAGAATTTTCCATTATGATGTAATAACAGGCTCTAAGTTATAACAGTACTTTTGAGTTGGACGAGAGAAACTGGACGAACATCGACTTTACATTTGATAAACTGGAGTGCGAAGAATTTCCACACAACTACAGAATTTGTACTCGGATACATCTGGAGACAATATTGTTGTTGTTTAAGTAATCAGTCCATAGACTGGTTTGATGCAGCTCTCCACGTCACCCTATCCTGTGCTAACCTTTTCATTTCTACGTAACTACTGCATCCTACTTCTGCTCTAATCTGCTTGTCATATTCATACCTTGGTCTACCCCTACCGTTCTTACCACCTACACTTCCTTCAAAAACCAACTTAACAAGTCCTGGGTGTCTTAAGATGTGTCATATCATTCTTCTCTTCTTCTCGTCAAATTTAGCTAGATCGATCTCCTCTCGCCAATTCGATTCAATATCTCTTCATTTGTGATTCGATCTATCCATCTCACCTTCAGCATTCTTCTGTAACACCACATTTCAAAAGCTTCTATTCTCTTTCTTTCTGAGCTAGTTATCGTCCATGTTTCACTTCCATACAATGTCACGGTCCACACGAAAGTCTTCAAAAATATATTTCTAATTCCTATATCAATGTTTGAAGTGAGCAAATTTATTTTCTTAAGAAAGCTCTTCCTTGCTTGTGCTAATTAGCATTTTATGTCCTCCTTACTTCTGCCATCGTTAGTTATTTTACTACCCAAGTAACAATATTCATCTACTTCCTTTAAGACTTCACTTCCTAATTTAATATTTCCTGCATCACCTGCCTTCGTTCTACTGCACTCCATTACTTTTGTTTTGGACTTACTTATTTTCATCTTGTACTCCTTACCCAAGACTTCGTCCATACCATTCAGCAGTTTCTCGAGATCTTCTGCAGTCTCAGATAAAATAACAATGTCATCGGCAAATTTCAAGGTTTTGATTTCCTCTCCTTGGATTGTGATTCCCTTTCCAAATTCCTCTTTGATTTCCTTTACTGCCTGTTCTATGTAAACACCGAAAAGGACGGGGGACAGACTGCAGCCTTACCTCACTCCTATCTGGATTGCTGCTTCTTTTTCAAAGACCTCAACTCTTATCACTGCAGACTGATTTTTATACAGATAGTAGATAATTCTTCGTTCTCGGTATCTGTTCCCAATCACCTTCAGAATCTTAAATAGCTTGGTCCAATCAACATTATCGAATGCCTTTTCTAGATCTACGAATGCCATGTACGTGGGCTTGTCCTTCTTGATTCGATCCTCTGAGATCAGACGTAAAGTCAGGATTGCTTCACGTGTTCCTACATTTCTTCTGAAGCCAAATTGACCTTCTCCCAACTCAGCTTCAACTTGTTTTTCCATTCTTCTGTAAATAATGCGTGTTAAAATTTTGCAGGCATGAGATACTAAACTAATGGTGCCATAGTTTTCACACCGGTCAGCACCGGCTTTCTTGGGAATAGGTATAACAACATTCTGCCGAAAATCGGATGGGACTTCTCCTGTCTCATACATATTACACACTAAATGGAATAGCCTTGCCATGCTGGTTTCTCCCCAGGCAGTCAGTAATTCAGAGGGAATGTCATCAATTCCAGGTGCCTTGTTCCTATTTAGGTCGCTCACAGCTCTGTCAAACTCTGACCTCAAAATTGGGTCTCCCATTTCATCAGCGTCAACAGCCTCTTCTTGTTCCAGAATCAAATTATCTACATCTTCACCTTGATACAACTGTGGGATATTAATGATGCAATATTAATTGAGTGTGATGTTATTCATTGTACAATCCCTGAAAGTGACTGAGATAGGTTAAATGTTGGAATATGATAAACTAACTGCAGCATGATGTGATAATCGACAAGGAAAAAAAAAAACCTGTTATGCATAAAAGTAAAACACAGGTAGTCACACCTTACATAATGCACACCACATTCACTATTATCTTAATTTCGAAGGGGCGCAGATATAAGTATTTCTTTATTCGCAACCTCCAATCTGCTTATCACACTTCGTGTTTTTGGATCGCTTCCTCTAACTAGAAACCTTTGCAACCATTTCGAAATTTTACCTATTTGGATCTGTACAACACGAAACTGGGATATTATTGACTGTAATATATAATTAAAAATATTCTCTTAGGTGGTAACAAAGAGTCAAAATGCACTATCGCTACGTACAAGTCTGACAATGAACAATATTGTATTTACCGAGCTCGACAAGTGCAGTCGCTTAAGTGCGGCCATTATCCAGTATTCGGGAGATAGGGTTCGAATCCCACTGTCGGCAGCCCTGAAGATGGTTTTCCGTGATTTCCCATTTTCACACCAGGTAAATGCTGGGGTTGTACCTTAATTAAGGCCAGAGCCGCATCCTTCACTCTCCTAGCCCTATCCTGTCCCACCGTCGCCGTAAGACCTATCTGTGTCCGTGCGACGTAAAAACAACTTGTAAAAAATAATAAAAGAAATATCGTTGTCGAGTATATTATTCAAACCATTCACCTAGTTAGAGGCTTAGATAATAATAACAATAATAATAATAACATTTTTTGCTATTTGCTTTACGTTGCACCAATACAGATAGATCTTATGGCGACGATGGAATAGGAAAGGCCTAGGAGTGGGAAGGAAGCGGCCGTGGCCTTCATTAAGGTACAGCCCCAGCATTTACCTGGTGTGAAAATGGGAAACCACGGAAAGCATCTTCAGGGCTGCCGACAGTGGGGTTCGAACCCACTATCTCCCGGATGCAAGCTCACAGCCGCGCGCACCTAACCGCACGGTCAACTCGAACGGTGATAATAATAAGAATGTAAGGTTTGATTTCTAAAACGCCTCAATGTACTTGATTATCACAAGTTTGCATTTGGACCACGGTCCAGTGTTTAGGACTGGAATTGTTAGTTCCGGAACATGAATTTCCAACCGCACCTCTAGTGATAAGACGCTGACCACTTTGACGCTTGCTGCAAGTCAGGCGCAAAGTGCATTTGAATTGGCATTTCCGTCCTCTCCGCCTTCGAGGCCGTTGACCATTTTTCCCTTTTGATCAGCGGGTGCTAATGCGTTATTTCACACCTATCCTGCATATCTATAGGAGCTTCCCCTATCAACCACAGGGACGCGTTGTGTCGGGGTTGAGGGCCCCAAAACCAGTGTCTCACGCAGGGTTATGCCTAGCTCTTACTCAGTTCAGAGCTAAACCCCAACGCAAGCTGGATCAGAAAGGCTAATTTTGAACAGGAAAGCAGACACTTACAACATTGAGAAAAAGGAACGCAAAATCGTAAGGAAACTTCTAAGCCCAGAACTCACCAACGGACAACACCGACTTAAGAGGCAAACAGGAAATCAAACAATATATCAATATTCACAGTGGCAGTAGAAAACGCAGGCTACGATTCTACGGACGTATTAAAAGAATGCACACAGACAGACTTACCAAACAAATAGTCGAAATCTATAAAAACAGGAGTAAAACCAAAACAGACGTAATGACATGGATTGGCGAAATCAAAACCGATTCGAAACAGGCAGAAATTACAGCAGCAAATGTCCAAAAAGGGTAATTTTCAGATCCAAACTTGACAAAATAATGACAAGTTGACCAAAAGCAAAGAGCAAAGAAGACCAGAACAACCTTCTCTGAAGACAGAAGGAAGCCCACCGTAAAAGACTTTAAGAAATAGGAACTCAAAGGAAGGCAAATGCACGCCTCTAATTACTTTGCGTAGTCCTAATGGGCTTATTCGCATATGTATAAAGTAATGTGCAATTGTAATATAATAACTTAATAGCCAGCTGAGTGGCTCAGACGGCTGAGGCACTGGCCTTCTGACCCCAACTTGGCAGATTCGAACCTGACTCAGTCCGGTGGTATTTGAAGGTGGTCAAATACCTTAGCCTCGAGTTGGTAGATTTACTGGCAGGTAAAAGAACTCCTGCGGGACAAAATTCCGGCATTTCAGCGTCTCCGAAAACGATCAAAGTAGTTAGTGGGACGTAAAAACAACATCATTAATAATAATAATAATAATAATAATAATAATAATAATAATAATAATCATCATCATCATGTAATGTGCAAATATAATATACAGCTTAATACATATGCTGAATCCGCCTCTTGCTCTGGAACATGTGGCTTTGTGCAAATCTTCACCTATCAAAATATTTCTAATTGTGAAGACAGCCTTACAACTCCGAATGGCAGAAGCACAGAGATGCCATCATAATAAAGCAATAAATGTAATAAAAATGAACATTATTCAAGTGTATCTCATTCAGCGCTTATACTTAATTTTATTCGCTAAGCAACAAATGCTAGGCTGCTAATTCACACTTACTGTTATATTTACTTTCAAGAAAGAGAAGTGCTCAGGCTCTCATCTCCAAACAGGACCGTTGCTCAAACTCAGCACCACCCAAACCTTACAAATTCCAGCGTGAATGTGAACGCACGACCTTTGCAGCTGATGAATACTTATTTCATTTCTCACGATAAAGGAAATAGTAAAGTGCAAATCAATGTTCATGTGATAGATAGCTACATCCTCCAGGAATTCTAGCATTATTTGTGTTCATTGTTGTCGAATAATAATAATAATAATAATAATAATAATAATAATAATAATAATAATAATAATAATAATAATAATAAACCAAAACACAAGGCGCTAAAGCTATGGTGGGCCAATGGACTACCAAAGGACCGCTGCTCAGTCCAAAGGCCTGCAGGTCACGAGGTGACGCGTGGTCAGCACGACGAATCCTCATGACTTTCTAGACCGGCGTGGCTGTTTCACTACCAGGTACCTCCTCCATTGTTTTCACCCAGGCTGAGAGGACCTGGAACCACCCCTCAGATCCAGCTAAAAAAAGTCTGATTCGGCCGGGAAGCGAACCCGGGGCTTCCGGGTAAGAGGTATGTTAACTACCCCTAAGCCGTGAGGCCGGATAATATAATATAATATAATATAATATAATATAATATAATATAATATAATATAATATAATATAATATAATATAATAATAACCAAACCCCATAGGGCAACGGACCTTGGCCTACCTAGCGACCACTGCTCAGCCCGAAGACCTGCAGATTATGACGTGTCGTAAGGTCAGCATGACGAATCCTCTCCGCTGTTATTCTTGGCTTTTTAGACCGCGAATAATAATAATAATAATAATAATAATAATAATAATAATAATAAATACTCTCTCTCTATATATATATAAGTACCTGTCTATCAGCGAAATCGTTGTCGCATATTCGTCATGATTACGTCGGTACACAGGTATATCTACCGACACGATGTCGAACTGCGTACATCATGGCTTCCGTTGCCTTCCACAGATATATGTGAGACTTAAAGTGGTACCAGTTATGGGCTACAAGAACATAACCATCACACTTGAACTGTTCAGTGGAAACTACTATCCTTCACTGAAATAAATTAATCTTTTTATTTCCTCCCACCAGGTATAGCGACTTAATTGGTTGCCATAGACATTAACGCGTCAAGTCTCTACGGTCTGATACCGTCGCTAGCCGATTCGACTCCCGTTCGTTCAGAATATTTTTGCCATCAGAATGTTGACCGGCAGAGTGGGGGAGTGGTGTTATAGAATTTCTAATTACTAGAATGCGTGCCAAACGGCTGGATATAATTCCAAACCTCTCCGCAGTGCTCATACGGAGTGAAGGCATATGACGCTGTTGATAGCGATTCGTTTTGGACAGTTGTATGTAGCTTTCCCAAGAGTACGCAGACCCATAGACATCAAAGTACAACTCCGAGCTACAACTACACTCAATATGGTTTGTAAGGAAATACTACAATATCTGTTTTGATTCCATGCGAATGCCGTATAAAACCTGGAGAGTGTAACTTTTATTTGTAAGATTTATTAATAGTCCATTTAGAATTTCCAATTACTTCATAGAAAGTAATTTCGACTGTCGAAGACAAGCTTATGTGCTGCTAATAATAATAATAATAATAATAATAATAATAATAATAATAATAATAATAATAATAATAATAATAATAATAATAATAATCCAAAAAGTAGACGATTTTTGGAAACTTGTTTGGGTCATCAGGCCATAGACTGATTTGGTGCAGCCCCTCCATGCCACCCTATCCTGTGCTAACCATTTCATTTCTACATACCTAGTAACTTACATCATACATATAGATTAATCTGTTTGTCATATTCGTACCTTGGTCTACTCCAGCCGTTTTTACCTTTTACACTTCCTTCACTTAAGAAAGTGAAATTTTCAAACTACCTGAAGGAAACATTAAATTACTTTTAGGATACTTTAACGCAAAACAAAAAAAAAAAAAAAATGGAAAGAAAAGGCGTTCAGTAAATTCGTTGGAGAATGTCCTGGCCACGAACAAGCAAGCAAGCAAACAAACAAACAAACAAACAAACAAACAAACAAGAAATGCAGGAAGACAAACATTTGTGTAAGGGATTTAATTTAAAATTGATTTCCACACACTTCAATAATTTTCCTAAAAACCAAAAGACTTGAAGATCACCGTACCCCAATTTAGGAGAATTTCAATTTGATCACGCCGCAATCTCCAAAAGAAACTTGAAAGAAATAATGAATGTCAAGGTAAAAAAAAAAAAGGGAACAAATAGTGAAATTGATTACTGCTTGACAGTAATTAAAGTAAAATGTATTTCTCAAAACAAAATTAGGAATCAAAATAATAAAACACTTCAGGCTGACCCACAGAAATGAACAACAATGACAGAATAAGTTAAATAACTTTGGAAAACATGACTGGAAGAATCTCAGCACCAAAATAAGAGGCAGCTAATGAAAAAGAGAAAGAAGCGTAAGTGATAGAACCTTTTTCTTATTATGGCGACGATGCGGTAGGGAAGGCCTAGGAGTGGGAAGGAAACGACCGTGGCTTTAATTAATATACAGCCCCAGCATTTGCCTGGTGCGAAAATGGGAAACCACGGAAAACCATATTCAGGGCTGCCGATAGTGGGTTTCGAGCCCCCTATCTCCCGCATGCAAGCTCACAGCTGCGCGCTCCTAACCGCACGAGCAACTCGCCCGGTATTGGTAGAACCAAGACTGTGAAGATACGATAAATGAAAGACTAAACTCATGGAAATAAGTCGGATTCTATAAGGAAAGTAGGTGGTTATGAAAACTTCAGAAAACAAAGAAATCTAACAGCTAAAATTATAAGGTCTACCAATACAAAATTTGAAAACTCTACTAAACCAAACTGAAGATGATTTTTTAAAATCACTCGGAATTTCTACAAAACATTCAAAATAAGTTTAACGAGATACCAACAACATGGTTTTCGATTTAAAAACGAAAACGGAAAATGCTTTGAATAATAAAGAAAACAGTCATATTTTGGCACAATACTTCGAAAAACTTCTCAACTGCAAAAACTCAACATTAATGTTAGATAAAAGACCCTCAAAACACTTTTCCAATTTCAAATCCTACTAACAAATCTACAATACAAAATATAATCAAAGCTTTCAAACATAACAAGGCTTCTGGAGAAGACTCACTTATTGCAGAAATTAGAAAATGTGTCGGGGATGAAATTATTGAAAATATCTTACACCTTTAAGCAGAAATTTGGGAAACAGAAACATTTCCAGGAGAAATGCTAATAACCACTCCTTGTCATCTATAACATACAAAATCTTGTCTAAAACACTGTTGAGTCGTTAAAAAAAAAGTTGACTGTCAACTTGGAGAATGCCAAGGAGGTTCTAGAAAAGGAAGGTTTTGCGCAGAACAAATTCTAAATCTTAACATAATCACCAGAAACCATTGCCTTAGAAACAAAAGTCTGGAAATATCCTTCGTAGATTTCAAGAAAGCATATGACTCTGTTGACAAACATACACTCTTCAGTGTGCTAGAAGAATCTGGTACAGATAAAAAGACCTTACCAATAATTAAGCAGACATTAGCAAATCCAAAATCCAAACTGAAATTTCTCGGGAAAATCTCAAAACCTTTTGAAATAAAAAAATGGAGTTAGACAAAGTGATGATATTTCTCCAATACTATACTGCTAATAATAAGAGTTGCCGTTTGACATTTCTTAGAGGGAGGTCCGTTTACTGCCTGCCGAGGCGGGATAAAAGGAGTGGCTGTGTGGTTGGCATGGAAACGAGGGTGGGGCGACTGCGGTTGCCATGGAGATAAAACTTCAGGGCAGCTCGTCTTGCTGGGAGTTGCCAAACCTGTCACTGTCACCGATAAGAACCTGATTGTTTGTATAAGAGTGATCGCAAATGGGACGACACCGCCTGGCCAGGTAGTCTACAACAGATCACAGCGGTCAGAATGAAGGAGGGAACAAGTGAGCCGGAAGCGAGGGGTAAGAGCATGTAGAAAGGAATGCTGGAATGTGGCAACATCGTGAAATGGCACGTGCAGTGCTCCTCCCTCCAACCTTACCTGTCAGACGCCAACTTTAGTTAAGTCTAGTATAACAGTGTTTTACAAAAAGTGATCAGAGCATGGAAATTCCAATAAAAATATCAAAAAATCAAAATCGGATATAAAACGACATTAAACTGAACTGCTTGACTTTTGAAAATACGGATACTGCAACGGAACAAATCAGACTCTTTTACAGACAGCAGAAAGAACAGATCGACAATTTTCTTTTGACAAGACGGAGTTTATGACAAACATTAAATATGCTCCAAAGTATTTTAACATGAAATATGGAAAAAAAAATTACGAAAGTAAAAAAAGTACCTCGGAGTATTAATTCATCCTAATGATCTTGATAAGGAAGCAAACAAAACAAGATCACAAAAATGAACTAGTTTATCAATTAGCTAAATATATCTACAACACAAAATCATGTCAATAACAGCGAAACTTCAATGTTACAAGACCGTCATAAAAGCGGAGTGCTTGTATGAGCTGAATGTTAGTCTTAAACTAAAAAGGAGAACTGATGAATTAGAAAAGAAGGAAAGAACAGTTCTACATACATTTTGGACCAAAGAAAAATGAACATGAACGGAGGAAAAGGAACAATAAAGAACTTTATTTGATAAATAAAAAGCTTTCGGACAGAAAAAAAAAAAGATTTTCTTTTACGGCCACCTGGTCCAGATGAATCCAGACAGGCTAACAAAGAGAATATGTGATCATTTCGATAAAAATCCCAAGACACAAATCCGATGGTTCATCGAAGTTAAACAGGATAGAGATATTTTCAGTAAAATAATTAAGGAGACTGGAAGGGGTGAAGGTCCAGAAGAAAGAGAAGAAGCAACGTAAATCTGTCTGGACGGAGGAAAGGAGGAGGAAATATAGTGAAAGAATGGTGAAATACAGGAAAGACAGGAAAGCAAGGAGAGGAAGAAAATCAAGAAGTTACTTCACGTGGTCCACAGTCGGCCAAGATCAAAGAAAGAAAGAAAGAAAGAAAGAAAAAGAAATAATAGTGATAATAATATTGTACGTCCATCTAACTATGTTTATACCGGGCGAGTTGGCCGTGCGGTTAGGGGCGCGCAGCTGTGAGCTTGCATCCGGGAGACAGTGGGTTCGAACCCCACTGTCGGCAGCCCTGAAGATGGTTTTCCATGGTTTCCCATTTTCACACCAGGCGAATGCTGGGGCTGTGCCTTAATTAAGGCCACGGCCGCTTCTTTCCCATTCCTAGGCTTTTCCTATCCCATCGTCGCCATTAAGACCTATCTTTGTTGGTGCGACGTAAAGCAAATATAAAAAACTACGTTTATGGTTTTCGGAGACGGCGAGGTGCCGGAATCTTGTCTTCGAGGTGTTCTTTTACATGCTGGTGCATCTACTGACATGAGACTGGCGTATGTGAGCAACTTCAAATACCATCGGACTGAGCCGGAATCGAACCTGCTAACTTCAGCTCAGAAAGCAAGCGCTTCTACCGTCTGAGCCACTCAGCTTGGCTTGAAGTACTGCCAACATTATATTGTACCGTGAAAGCCAATATCTCAATACTGATACACTTTGAAGTGTAATATATCTTTAGGATTGTAAGACTATTAGGATAAGTAGAATAGTTGGCATGTGTGAACGGTGATGTTCATAAGTAACCGTTCACGTCGGCAGCAATGATAGATCTTGGTTGGGTCCGCCATATTTGTTTTGTACGTATCAATTTTACAAGGTTTCAACTATACATCGCGATTTAAAGCATAATCTCCCCAACTCCTGAACATACTGTACACATGATATTAATTTTGAATATCGTTAAGTACTGTATTCGGTGAAGCAATATGACTAATTCGTTGTAATGAATCGTAAATGACGCCCGCCTGAAAGGACGGCATATCACCACTGAATACAGATGGCAATTCTTCTGAAGAAAATATCGATCCTGCATGATCGTAGACACACCTATAAATCGAACTATGGATATCATGCAAAGCTATCTGTCAGTCAAATACAGACTTTTTTTCTGCTGAGCTGTGCTCGAGTGCAGAGTAGTTCAAAGTCTACAGTATACAAAGTGTTATTAAGCTAAGATGTCTACCGTGAACTGTTAAAGATACTGACATTCTGTTTACACTTTCAGTAATAGTACCAAGGGGCTCATAATCGAACATGCAATCATTTTTCAGGGTGTCAGTATCTGCTGAGATAACGGTACTATTGTATTTTGGTTTTTTAATTAGAACTACACTGTTTTCTATACCTAGCCTTAAACGTTCACGCATTAGAAAGTCAGCGCTGTGATAATTTTGAAAATCGGGCAAGTACATCTCGAGAAGGAATGTATTCAAACATGCTTCATTTTCCAACACGTTTCGTGCCACGTATCAAACATGGGCTAGTTGTTGGCATAGGCTACAGAGTTCCTTCATCATTTTGTGACAGCTACTCTAGGTATTCGCTCTACAGTGGCGTATACTGAGGGCTACCAAGGCTATCAGTGAAGCCCAAATCTCAACTGAGAATGACGGAAGTCTAAAGCACAATATAATGTAAGCATCTGAAACACTGTTCAATTTACAAAACTTGAAAGCAGTGAGAAAAAACGTCGCACATATTTCTGAGAGCAAGGCTTCGGAGACCGACATTGCAGCCCAGACTCTCGCCCCTCTCCCGTCGACCTGCCACGCGCCTGCGGCTGGATATCGTTACGAGCGGGGACCGGCGGAGGATAGCTGTGCTAGGCTTCGGTCCGTCAGATCGCCACTGCTCCATGCGTCACTCATCGTATATACTTCCTCACCTCATACTTCCGAGTTAATGATATAGATAAGTGAGTGCGTGTATTCCTCACTCCCGTTTACTTCTACATCCTTCTAGGAAGGGACTGCAGGGCTGCTGTTAGAAGAGCAATATAGTTTTATTTTTATTGGTGGATCTGCTCAAAAGAAATGCCATCTTTCAGGTTTAGTGTTTTCCTTTGTTGGTTGGAATCGAACCCGTGATCATGGGTCGGACACCACCACTTATCTCCCGAGGAAGCTAATTAACCAGTGAATGATGGGTTCGACAGCTGTAAAATAATAATAATAATAATAATAATAATAATAATAATAATAATAATAATAATAATAATAATAATAATAATAATGGACATATAATCTGTACAGGCTTGGTGTTGACCTAATGGGGATAAAATGAATGGCGAAGATGTCACACACACCAAGTCCCCAAGCCAGGGGATTAAAAGTATGACGGGGTTGATTCTGGAAACTTAACCGGGACCATCGGACCAAAGGCAAACGTTCTATCCATTTAGCCACAAAGCCAGACTTTCATTTGCTAAACCTTAGGCTACCATCTCCACTGATCAGGGGTTGAGCATTGGCAGTAGCAGAGGCAGGGGCAGTAGCCTCTCAAGAAGCAGTGACAACACAGCAGGCTTCTCCGTTGGCTACTGGCTGCAGCTCAAAACGCTGAAGGCTTGACGTTCACTAAAGCAACCATCGAAAAGTGGTAACCTAATGCTTGTGGTAGCTCATGTCTTAATCCCAGCATACGCCACTGTCGCTCTACTGTGCCCATAAACCCATTAAGATAAAATGTATGGTTCGTTAATATCGTCATAGGTAACAGGAAAATGAAGAACAGATATATGATGGATTTCTTTTCCTATCAGACTTCCCTTGGTCAGCACTTTTACGACCCCGGCATTATTAGGTTTACAGGCGTAGGGATTCATTCCTTTTTACGTCCATCATGGTCGTTCTCTTTCTTTTGTTAATTGTCCGAAGGATCGAACCTCTTCCTTTTTTTTACCTTCTGATTATTGTTATCATGGGGCTGTTGCCTAGTTGTACTAGCACTTCCTCTTAAAACAATAACCATCATCACCACCACCACCACCACCAGTACTTTCAAACATTCAATGTAATGTTAACTACTGTCCCTCACACCATGGCTTAGCTTGTTTGTTCGTGATGAGTACTTTATAAACTCTGTCTGTGATGAGTACTTTATAAACTCTGTCACTGCATTGAAATAAACAAGGCGATCCAAGTTTCAACAGAAGACTCTCCAAGCCAGACCCAGCTGTTGCTAAGTGGTGCGGTCTTCAGCACACTTCTAAATACCCTACAAGGGCAGAGCACACACTCAACTAAATAAGCAAAAACTTGTGCGCTGTCGTGACCAGTCTTAATGCGGTAAAGGTCCATCGCATTCACGGTCGATTGCAGGGATTAACTTTCTTCTACTTTAATATATTCAAATGTGAGTATAAGGGAAACGTTCGTGGTTCTCTTGCTTTAAACACAAGCTGAGTTGTGTGTCTCTCGTCAAACAGCTCTCTTGTACAGTGAAACACAGACGGCGATACGGCTACTCATACGAAGGTCTAACGTTCTAATTACCCCTGTTGTCAAAATCCTATTCTGAATGAGATTTCCCCCGGATGTTCTCTCTGAATCAAAGCAGATGCTGCGATAGAATCTTAATATTTCAATTATTCAGTAAGTTTATACAATCACAGTATCGAGTAATTGCTTATACAGTCACTTACGAAACTATAGAGCATCCAGGGTTAAGTAAAGACTACAGGTCTTATGGGCTTTTACTTCTATTGGTGCTTTCCACTTTAGTTCTAAATGCATATACGTATTATAATGAAGTCCTATCAAAATGTATGAAACAAGTGTTGGCTGTGTCATACAATTCTGATGATGATGATGATGATGATGATGCTTGGTGTTTAAATAGGCCTAACATCTAGGTCATAGGCCCCTAATGGTACGGCATGAGACGAAATGTAACGAAAACTTAAAAGTCCAAAATCCTCCACTGATCAGAATTCAAAATGTGAGGACGAAGAAGGAATGAATGTAAATTAATTTAAAACAATCAGTGGATCCGACCCGCAAGGCCTCATATTCACAGAAACTGACGTAAAACAAGAGTATTTACTGACGAAGAGACTGCTTCTATAGCATATTACTGAATCGATGATGCTTCCGGTCTAAAGGGGTCCAAAATCCAAGTCATCCGCCCCTCATAATGGTACTTATTGCTAGGAAAGTAGAACCATGGTATTTGTCATGTTGCGGTACTAATCAAAAGTAGCGTAGACTCACGGTATTCCACACATTATAGTACTACTCACAGGTAATGAAATTCGCACATGAAATACAGACCTAGGGTGTTTCGCACATTGCGGGGCCATTTACGGGTAACGCAAACCTATGGTGTTCATCACAGAAGTGTACTAACCACAGGGAGTCGTACTATCCCGAGGCGTTCCTCCTAGAGTGGTTACTAATCACAGGCAAGCCAGAACCATGGTGTTGCCCACCCATGGTGCCGCTCACATAGTGGTACTAATCACAGGTACTGTAAAAACCGGAAGCGCACTCTGTTGCTACTAATCACAAACCTGTTTTGTACCTAACATAGTGGTACTACGCGCAAGTAAAAGCGACCCATGGTGTTCCCCGCGTGGTGGTACTAATTACAAGTAGTCTCACTTGGTCGGGCCTTTTAGTCGCCTCTTACGACAGGCAGGGGATACCGTGGGTGTATTCTTCGTCTGCATCCCCCACCCACAGGGGGTATACAATTCTGAAGAAGACGTACAATCATTTTGATATCTTTGAGTTTATTCTTTTAAAAATTACTAATACGGCTCACTACACGATACTTTTCACATCGCGCCACAGTTCAGCGTTGTGATAGTACATATATCACACCCCCGAATTATAAGTAGAAGTTAGAGATATTATTGTCAGTATTCGATTTATTATTATTATTATTATTATTATTATTATTATCATTATTAACATTATTATTATCAGTATTTCATTTGTATATTTTGCCATTTATATTGGTAAGCTGGAAGATACCCACATATGTAGGTATGAGTAATTTGTTTTGCACGAGTGGGAAAACATTGCTTTAATAACTCTGGTAATTTGGTTGAGTCATGTGGCTACTCCAGTGTTTGTTGTGATGTACTTGTGTCGGGATATTCAATGAGTCATGTATATATCCCAGCCTGATGAGATGAGCTTGTTGTTGTATTAGGAAAGTTTGGTGACTCATGGAATATACCCCAGAGTTTGTTATTGTCTTGGGAGGAAGAAGTAGTTCAGGGCTGGTCTTGACAAGAGGTTCACTCATGATTGGCTGGCAAGCACCAATCCAGACGTATCATCTGAGAGGAGGGGGATGTTGATGTCTATAAAGGTTGATCATACGGCGGCAACCGAGGTGATTGTAAAGGAACGAGAAGGAAGATAACTACAACCAGTCACACTGTATAAGAAAACTACAACTGACGCACTGTACGGGAAGGAAGTGGTGCTGATACACGGTACTGGAGTGACACGGCTGCAATGGACTGGACTTCAAACGTTCGTGGAGCGTAGTCTTGTTATGTTCGTGGAAAGTGGATGATTGTGGAGAGTGCTTGCGCATTAAGTATTGTAGCACTTGTGGCGGCCTAGCATTATATGTTGGTGAAAGCTATCTCAGACTTTCCATAAATCTATGTTGAGGATCGACTTACGTGTGTATATATCTTTACAACAAGTTTTAAAATATGTGAACACAGTAGTACAAGGTACAGTATCTGTGTGATGTGATAACTGCCGATTATGAGAATCGTTAAGTCGAATTGCTATAGAGACAGTGAAGGGTATTTATCTTCATACATGTACATTGTTCATCGGACTATCTACAAATGGTAGCTTAGTTCTCGCTTTCGTTTTCCCACGATTTTCATTATTGTTGTTGTTGTAAATATGGAGTCTTCCAGCAATATTTTATGTGTGTATTATATGTATAATGTTGTATGTTGATGAGGTGCTCATGCACGGAATTTGTTAAGAATACAGTTAGCTGTTTTAGAATCAGTGTTATTGATGAACCTAGGTGCAGTTCCTACCTAATTGGTCGTTTTCAGGAGGTTAGGTAAGGCCTGCAGCAGATATACCAGTACGCAGCATTATGTACACGCCCTGGGATATAAAGTTTATCATGCTCTTATCTAAATTCGAGGGATCCATTCTGGTGAACTCTGGCGCCCATACTACCGACATTTCGGTTAATTATGTTTATTAATTTTATTACGTTTTTGAGTAATTTTATTTATATATTTTTATTCATGATTTTATTTATAGTAATCATCAAAAAGCTACAGCGTATAGTGCGGAAGTGTGCATAGCAGTCAAGGTGTTGTACTCAGCTTACTGCGGATTATCATGGTGAGGTCAGCGCGGCATGCTTCCCGTTTTGCGTATCTCACCCTTATTACACTGACTGCTTATGTAAGGGAGATATTCGGCAGATTGATGCGATCCTCTTTCTAGGGTGCATAGTGTTTCGTCGTAAATATATTGTGTTTTGTTGTTCGTGTATTGCATTGCTTTTCGTTGTGTGTATCGTGTATATTGTTTTTGTGTGTTCAGTATTTTATATTATCAATCAGCGAATAACATTTTTATGTTATGGCTGGACATTTTCATATTTTAAAACAAAGCACCCAGGACGAAGTATAAGATGGGTAATAGACGAAGCCGCGAAGGCTTTAGGAATTTCGAGGTCTTCCGTATTAAAAATAAGGAAGGAAACCACCGAAGGGCCACTCTAGAGTCCCAGCAAGAAGCGGCAAAGGGAAGAGTTAATTCGCAGAAATTCCAGACTCATTAAATATGATGATTTTGTCAGGAGTGGAATACGGCGCACTGTTCATGAATTCTATTTTAGAAATGAACCGTCAACTCTGAACACAGTCCTGACTTACGTAAACAGTAACCCCGAACTACCCGATTTTAAGAAATCTACGTTGCATGTTATTCTCAGAGAAATGAACTTTGCGTACGAGAAAAGGGGAAATGGAACAATGTTAATAGAAAGGGAAGATATTGTGTCTTGGCGTCGTAAGTACCTCCGACAAATTAAAAAGTACAGAAAAGAAGGCCGGAACACTGTTTATTCAGACGAAGGGCTGACACTGGAATAACCTTTGCTAAAGAACGGGAAGATAGAACAATTACAACATCAAGACAAGCTTTACTTGCAGGCCTTTCAATCTGGTTGAAAACTCCTACTGTTCGTGGGCCGCGATCTGCTACTGGGAACGTACAAGTAACTACTAGCGCTAAAAGTAGCGAAACAGTGAAGCAGCGAGTAGGCCGTGCTGGTTTGACTAACGCACGACTGTGTGGTGTTGATTTACGGAGAGATTTGTTATTTGTATGTATAATAGTATATTGTAACACGCAATTTATATATCGAGGCAATATGGAACGTCCTCGTCGTGCTAAACGACACTGGTGTAAAGTTTCTCGCGTTCAGTAAGAAAAAAGAAAGAAGTATACTTCAAACGTAATTGACGCCTTGAGAATGACAGTGGTGTAAGTCATTACTAAAGCAGACATTAATAACGTCTCATAAGTTTCTTGTCCTTGTTTATTACAAAGCTAAATTCATATAATCCGATAATTAATTTTGCGCTGGTTCCAGATTTCATTCTTCCTGTAAATAAATCCGAATTCTTTCCTGCGAAAAATATTAATGGGAGTTATGACTGCATCTTGAGACTTCTTCAGTTTTAGTTCTACTTAGTGATTTTTGCCGGGCTAAGGGGCTCAGATGGTTGAGGCACTGTATATTGCCGCCACACATCTGCTGAACTAGTCAGTACTTTTGGAGGTACTTTGGAGTTGGTTACGATAACCAGAGCAAGGTGGATGGTAGCCTAGGATAAATACTGTTGTGGACAGAATCACACAAATATACTGTGAAAGAAAGGAAGCAATAGTTAGACAATGGGACTCTGCTCTGACGGTTGTATATTGAGATAGTACAAACCACATGTCTGAAATTTTAAGACGTGGTAGGAGTAGTTGTGCAGTGTCTGGTTCCAAGAAGTAAGTCTGAGAATGAAGTCCTGTGATGATACGATTACCAAAATGTGGGATAGATGTTAAAATGAGCTACAAGAGAGCAAAAAGAGAATTCTAAGAAAATATCTCACAAAAACTAGAAAAACTGGACCTAAAACTTGTTTCTAATATATTCACATCCCTGGTCATCTGTACTCGTATTCCTGGTTGACACCGATGAGCTCCAACTTTCTTTCGATATTATGCTGCTAACAATACTTAACTAAGAAGTTATTTCAGATTTTAAGCTACCTTCGTACTTCTGAAGATAAAAATAAAAGCTTATGAGCACTTCGACAGTTCCAAATGGAGTGAAATTGAATTTTAACCACCTAACTGCACAATACTGACCAGAATTCTCGCCCGATGACATTAAAGCAACAAGTATCCAAAGAAATACTAGTTTATCATGTGATTCAATTGCCAGTGCTACTAACTGAGAATAGCTTCAGAGGGTATTTTCATCAAATACAATATGTGGTAAAACAAACAGTACTGAAATAAATATCACGTTCTGAACATCAAACATACAAGATGACGACAGTAACACGCATCTAACTGCGTCGGTACAGCAAGTGTTCGAAACGTGTTTCATCACGCCTCACGCATTGTTCATAACGATCCTGTAGATCATTGAACACGTTGATAAACACAGGTTGCAGCAAGAACACAAAATACGGCTATATCTTCCTTCGTAATTCAGAGAACTTCCTAGGTGGGTCATCTCAGTGGAAAATAAATAATTCTTTCAGCAAGCCCCATATACAGGTATCCGGAGCCGTGAAACCCGAGAAGTAGGAACGGTACAAATTGATGATGATGATGATGATGATGATGATGATGGTTGTTGTTTAAAGGGTCCTAACTTCTAAGTCATCGGCCTGTAATGTAACGAGATAAAACGAAATGCAATAATCATTCGAATTTACCCAATGACCAGAATTTTTTAAAGGTGATGACAATGGTTATTAATTTAAAACAGTGGATTTAATTCGGGATACCTCATTTTCTTCAAACCACTATTCAAAATAGATTAAACTGTATTAAAATAGAATACGGCATTGCCTTTGAAATTAAATAATATATTTAATTCAAATAGTTTAAAAAACGCATTAAATTACAAAAATACACACTAAAACAAAGCTAACAGAATTACAAAAATAACACTACAATAGAAACTAACAGAAAATAATTTTACTTTCAAACATAATAAAACAGGCCACTATACTTCATAAAACGAATGACAAGGTCTACTGAATGCTCGTCATCTCGTAGAATGAGGGAGATGGTACTCGGAAAATTTCAGTTTACGGAGCAGATCGGCCAATTCCGCGCACTTCGTAAGGATGTATACTACGGTCAGATGATCGCCACAAGTATCAATAAATCATTACTGATCTGCATTTAGGGCAGTCGCCCAGGTGGCAGATTCCCTATCTGTTGTTTTGCTAGCCTTTTCTTAAATGATTTCAAAGAAATTGGAAATTTATTCAACATCTCCCTTGGGGAGTTATTCCAATTCCTAACTCCCCTTCCTATAAAAGAATATTTACCCCAATTTGTCCTCTTGAATTCCAACTTTATCTTCATGTTGTGATCTTTCTTACTTTTAAAAACACCACTCAAACTTGGTAATGAACGCGGGTTTTCGTGGCTCATTGTATTAACGTAAAGAAATAAACGTGGCCTTCAACAGGGCACGTAAAGTTCTGCCTCCAACAGTGAGCAATGAAATTCGAAGGAACGTTGAAGTCCCGACCGTACTATCCACGGCCTACACTACTAATTGGACTCAAGGATCGTCGCGCTGTGTTGTGCTTGTTGGGAGGGAAGTTACTGATTCACCGCCCTCTGCCGACAGTATTTTGAGTGTGTCCGTTGTGCCATGGTGGTGTTATGCATGTAATTCTGCAGTACAGGTCTCTATGTATTTGACAATCTGAAGCCGTCTTCCCCGTTGATATTATATCGCAGCTCTATCTCTATGGCTTCCCTCACAAGTCGAGCACAGAATTCTTTTACAGGCGCGATGACCTTCGCCTGGTCAAAGAGGATTTCATGGTCTGTACCGTAGAAATGTTCTGCTATGGCAGATTGGCTTTTGCATTCTCCGTGGAGGATGAAAGAGTGACATTCTTTACCGACCTGATGTGTTCTTTCACCCTGGTCCTCTTTCATCCTTCACGGAGAAGAAACCTACACATTCTGAAAGATACCTTCGTAAGTCCTCACATCACCACCCCTGCCAAAAAGCAACTCTCCTTCGAACGTCATTTACTAGGGCGAATAACGTTGCAGACGCTGATAACCGCTCAAGTGCATTAAGAAAACTGACAGCATCCATGAAGAAAAAAGGCAATACGTCAGGAGACATAGCACGAGCTGTGAAGATCAAGGAGCCTAACAGGAACAGTACAAACCAGGACTACAGTAAAAAGAAGAAAGTATTCCTTCCTTTTATGTGGCAGGTATAACTGACAGAATGAAGTGCATTCTTAGGAAGTACAATATAATTCCAGTTTTCACCACAGACCGAAAGTTCAAAACCCTGTTTCGACCATTCAAAGAAAAACCACATCTTGAAACATCGGGCGTGTATGAAGTTCCATGTAGTTGTGGTTGCTGATATATTGGCATGACGAAAAGGCTTCTTAGCACCACCTGTACTGCAGAAATACATGCATAACACCACCATGGCATAGCGGACGCACTGAAGAAAATGTCGAAAGAGGGCGGTAAATCAGTAACCTCCCTCCCAACCACCACAGCACAGCGCGACGATCCTTGAGTCCAATTGGTGGTGTAGGCCTTGGATAGTACGGCCATGATTTCAACGTTCCTTCGAATTTCTTTGCTCACTGTCGGAGGCAGAATTTCACATGCCCTGATGAAGGCCAATGCAATTTGGCTGGACGCTAGGCTTCATTGAATAAATATATATCGTGGCTTTAATCCAGTTACACATTTATATCTTTACTTTACCACCCAAAACGTATTCGTCCACTAATGTCATTCCACGCCATCTCTCCACTGACAACTCGGAACATACCACTTAGTCGAGCAGCTCGTTTTCTTTCTCCCAAGTCTTCCCATCCCAAATTTGCAATATTTTTGTAACGCTATTCTTTTGTCGGAAACCACCCAGAACAAATCGAGTTGCTTTCTTTGGATTTTTTCCAGTTCTTGAATCAAGTAATCCTGGTGATGATTCCATACACTGGAACCATACTCTATTTGAGGTCTTACCAGAGACTTGTATGCCCTCTCCTTTGCATCATTACTACAACTCCTATACAACCTCATAACCATGTACAGAGATCTGTACCCTTTATTTACAATCCCATTCATGTGATTACCCCAATGAAAATCTACAAATATATATTCTTATATGTAACGTGGATCTCATACCTTCGAGCTGCAGTCCGTCATCGCGGATAATCTAATTGGATATTTTAGTCATGTGAAGTCAACAGAACCGAGATGATTATTATCGTAACTGCAATCGTAATAAATTGTGACTATGGAATAAACAGCATGCGTACACGAAGACCACCATATTTTGCAGAATTTTTCACACGAGTCACTGTTGTTGTTGTTGTTGTTGTTGTTGTTTGAGTCATCAGTCCAAAGACTGGTTTGATGCAGCTCTCCATGTCACCCTATATTGCGCTAACCTTTTCATTTCTACGTAACTATTGCATCCTACATCTGCTCTAATCTGCTTGTCATATTCATACCTTGGTCTACCCCTACCGTTCTTACCACCTACACTTCCTTCAAAAACCAACTGGACAAGTCCTGGGTGTCTTAAGATGTGTCCTATCATTCTATCTCTTCTCCTCGTCAAATTTAGCCAAATCGATCTCCTCTCACCAATTCGATTCAGTATCTCTTCATTCGTGATTCGATCTATCCATCTCACCTTCAGCATTCTTCTGTAACACCACATTTCAAAAGCTTCTATTCTCTTTCTTTCTGAGCTAGTTATCGTCCATGTTTCACTTCCATACAATGCCACGCTCCACACGAAAGTCTTCAAAAACATCTTTCGAATTCCGATATCAATATTTGAAGTGAGCAAATTTCTTTTCTTAAGAAAGCTCTTCCTTGCTTGTGCTAATTAGCATTTTATGTCCTCCTTACTTCTGCCATCGTTAGTTATTTTACTACCCAAGTAACAATATTCATCTACTTCCTTTAAGACTTCATTTCCTAATCTAATATTTCCTGCATCACCTGCCTTCGTTCGACTGCACTCCATTACTTTTGTTTTGGACTTATTTATTTTCATCTTGTACTCCTTACCCAAGACTTCATCGATACCATTCAGCAACTTCTCGAGATCTTCTGCAGTCTCAGATAAAATAACAATATCATCGGCAAATCTCAAGGTTTTGATTTCCTCTCCTTGGACTGTGATTCCCTTTCCAAATTTCTCTTTGATTTCCTTTACTGCCTGTTCTATGTAAACATTGAAAAGGAGAGGGGACAAACTGCAGCCTTGCCTCACTCCTTTCTGGATTGCTGCTTCTTTTTCAAAGCCCTCGATTCTTATCACTGCAGACTGATTTTTATACAGATTGTATATAATTCTTCGTTCTCGGTATCTGACCCCTATCATCTTCAGAATCATAAATAGCTTGGTCCAATCAACATTATCGAATGCCTTTTCTAGATCTACGAATGCCATGTACGTGGGCTTGTCCTTCTTGATTCGATCCTCTAAGATCAGACGTAAAGTCAGGATTGCTTCACGTGTTCCTACATTTCTTCTGAAGCCAAATTGATCCTCTTCCAACTCAGCTTCAACTTGTTTTTCCATTCTTCTGTAAATAATACGTGTTAAAATTTTGCAGGCATGAGATACTAAACTAATGGTGCGGTAGTTTTCGCACCTGTCAGCACCAGCTTTCTTGGGAATAGGTATAACAACATTCTTCCGAAAATCGGATGGGACTTCTCCTGTCTCATACATCTTGCACACTAAATGAAACAACCTTGCCATGCTGCTTTCTCCTAAGGCAGTCAGTAATTCAGAGGGAATGTCATCAATTCCAGGTGCCTTCTTCCTATTGAGGTCACTCACAGCTCAGTCAAACTCTGACCTCAAAATTGGGTCTCCCATTTCATCAGCATCAACAGCCTCTTCATGTTCAAGAACCAAATTATCTACATCTTTACCTTCATACAACTGTTGGATATGCTCCTGCCATCTTTCTGCTTTGTCTTCTTTCCCTAGAAGTGGCTTTCCATCTGAGCTCTTAATATTCATACACCTAGATTTCCTTTCTCCAAAGGTTTCCTTGATTTTCCTGTATGCAGCATCTACCTTTCCCAGGACCATACAGCCTTCGACATCCTTGCACTTCTCCTTCAGCCATTCTTCCTTAGCTACCTTGCACTTTCTATCCACTTGATTCTTTAATCGCCTGTATTCTTTTCTGCCCTCTTCATTTCTAGCATTCTTGTATTTTCGTCGTTCATCAATCAGGTCTAGTATCTCCTGAGTTATCCACTGATTCTTAGTTGATCTTTTCTTCCTTCCTAACATTTTTTCAGCAGCCCTACTGACTTCATTTTTCATGACTCTCCACTCTTCCTCTATAGTATTTCCTTCAGCCTTTTCATTTAGTCCTTGTGCAACATGTTCCTTGAAACAATCCCTCACACTCTTTTCTTTCAACTTATCTAGATCCCATCCTTTTGCATTCTTTCCTTTCTTCAATTTCTTCAACTTCAGATGGCATTTCATGACCAACAAGTTGTGGTCAGAGTCCACGTCTGCTCCTGGGAAAGTTTTGCAATCCAACACCTGGTTTCTGAATCTCTGCCTAATCATAATACAGTCTATTTGATACCTTCCAGTGTCTCCAGGTCTCGTCCACGTATACAGCCGTCGTTTGTGGTGTTTGAACCAAGTATTGGCAAGGACTAAATTATGATCAGTGCAGAATTCAACCAGCCTACTTCCTCTTTCGTTCCTTTGTCCCAATCCAAATTCTCCTACTGTACTAGCTTTTCTTCCTTGGCCTACCACTGCATTCCAGTCTCCCATCACAATTAGATTCTCGTCACCTTTTACATATTGTATTAAATCTTCTATCTCCTCATATATTCTTTCGATTTCTTCATCATCCGCTGAACTAGTAGGCATATAGTCCTGCACTATTGTGGTGGGCATTGGTTTGGTGTCTATCTTGACGACAATAATTTTTTCACTATGCTGGTCGTAGTAGCTTACCCGCTGCCCTATCTTCTTATTCATTATTAAACCAACTCCTGCATTTCCCCTGTTTGATTTTGTGTTGATAATTCGGTAGTTGCCTGACCAAAAATCTCGTTCTTCCTGCCAACGTACTTCACTTATACCAACTACATCTAACTTTAGCCTATCCATCTCCCTTTTCAGATTCTCTAACCTACCACAACGATTCAAACTTCTAACATTCCACGCTCCGACTCGCAGAATGTCAGTATCCATCTTCCTGGTGATCGCCCCCTCTCGTGTACTCCCCACCCGGAGATCCGAATGGGGGACTAGTTTACCTCCGGAATATTTTACCCGGGAGGAAGCCATCATCAGTACATCATTCATACAGAGAGAGCTGCATGTCCTCGGGAGTTAGTTACGGCTGTAGTTTCCCGTTGCTTTCAGCCGTGTAGCAGTATCAACACAGCTAAGCCATGTTGAGTATTATTACAAGACCGTATCAGTCAATCATCTAGACTGCCGCCCTTGCAACTACCGAAAGGCTGCTACCCCCCTTTCGATGAACCATTCGTTAGTCTGGTCTCTCAACAGATACCCATCCGATATGGTTGCACCTGCGGCTCGGCTATCTTCATCATTGGGACACGCAAGCCTCCCCAGCGCGGCAAGGTCACATGGTTCGCAGAGGAGGACGACTCACTGAGTAAACACAAAACTAAGAATACGTAGTTTTCGAAGTTATTCACAAAACCTATATTCTATGATTTTTTAAGAGGGAACAGTATCCTTACGATCGTAAATCTTAAAAGGATTCACACAACAGTTATTAATAGCCGTATGACAAAACATATTCATCCTCATAAGTTCGAAGGCAGCGATTCGAAACTGCCTTGCATGGTAAATCACCATGTTATGCGTTAACAAAGTGAGGAAAAGAAGACCAATATTCACATGACATTCCAATCTAAGCCACAAGAGTCATGGAGAGGACAAAGATTCTCAATATCTTCGTGGAATATGGTCTGTCTTCAGAGTTGCAAAATAAACAAGGAAAGAATACCAAGGACTTATAAAAATGAAAACCTACAACTTGTTTTCCAGTCTTTGACTGGATCAGGGATGTAATGAACGAACTATATATAGGCTATTATTACAATCGGGTCGCCACTCCCAAGGTATTTATTAATGACTGATAAATGCTATGAAATGATAATGAATAGTGTTGCTGGAATGAAAGATGACAGGGAAAACCGGCGTACCCGGAGAAAAACATGTCCCGCCTCCGCTTTGTCCAGCAGAAATCTCACATGGAGAGACCGGGATTTGAAGCATGGTATCCAGCGGTGAGAGGCCGACGCGCTGCCGTCTGAGCCACGGAGGCTCACTAAGGACTTATATACAACAGAATTTTCCACCTAAAAGGTCGTTAACTTCTCGAAACCTTTACTGTTACTCACAGACATTCCTTATGATTGCAATCCCCACGATATTGAGAATTCTTGAGAACAGAGGCTATTTAGTGCCACTGGCGTTATTCAAATGGTTCAGTAGCCTTTTAAAACGACTCGACCGGAACAGCCTCGGCATTACGGACACCGTGTTCAATGTCACATTAACAAAGTGAACGATGACTTGAAGAATCGCTTGCTACGGTAAACCCCGCACCGTTGTGAGCGCACTTCTTCCCACACTGGCCAAATACTCTCAAGGTAGAATTCCGGCCATATCAATCAGAACTTCCCATATCTCTTCCTGACCGTATTCATCAAGAGCTGACACTGAGTTCTTGGTCAATAATTGACAGTTTACAAGCAAAGCACATTGTCATCTTTTGAGATTTTTGACATTTTCACGCTGCCCTGAGTGATTTTTTTCTATTCACTGGCGATATCCCTTATGTCGAAAGAATTCATTTTGGTTACTGGATTTTCTAATTTGAATTTCCTTGACAAGTCTCGAGGGAAGAATTTATTTCAGGTACTGTTATTATTATGTTTACCACAATTCTGAACAAAAGTACGGAAGGTGTAGTGAAAAACGGACGAGCCCCATGTACATACAAAACGTTTCTTACACGTTTGCTTAAAATTAATATTACTGGGCAAGTTGGCCGTGCGGTTAGGAGCTCGCACCTGTGAGCTTGCATCCGGGAAATAGTGGGTTCGAATCCCGCTGTCGGCAGCCCTGAAGATGGTTTTCCGTGGTTTCCCATTTTCACACCAGGCAAATGCTGTGGCTGTACCTTAATTAAGGCCACGGCCGCTTCCTTCCCATTCCTAGGCCTTTTCTATCCCATCGTCCCCATAAGACCTATCTGTGTCGGTGCGACATAAAGCAAAAATAGCAAAAATAAGATAATTTATAATATTTACATGGTTTAATTAATGCAGTTTTATCTACACAGCTCTATTCTAGATACTCTAACAAATCCATTGCATATTTTAAAGATATGCATTCTTTTTCTCTGAGAGCAGATATTGGCAATAAAAGACTGAAAACTTTCAAACCTGTTTTTCTCAGAAGTAATTTCTGTGCCTTAATGTGTTTTGCTTGTAAACCCATCGTATGGTCATGAATTACCTTTGTCATCAATAGTAATGGAGAGCTACGATACCGTTCTAAGATCAGCAGTCATTATTAAAGTCGTAAGCTTTAAATTTCTCTGTGACCCCCATAAGAATGTGTACATTCTTTATTTTTTGCTAGTGGTTCAACGTCGCACTAACACATTGAATGCTTCTGCGGCGCCGCAAGGATGGGAAAGCGTTAGGACTGGACCCCAGCATTTTTTCCTGGCGTGGAAATAGGAACCCACAGAAAAACATCTTCAGGGCTGCCGACGGTGGGATTCGAACTCGCAGCAAGCGATTCTTCAAGTCATCGTTCACTCTGTTAATGTAACACTGAACACGGTGTCCGTAATGCTCTCAAGGTTTAATGCAAGCTCACAGGTACGCGACCCTAAACGCGCGGTTAACACACTCGGTATATTCTTTTTCAGCAGTACTGCTTGAGCAATAACACTTCATATAATTATACCAGGTGAATTACCTGTGCCCATTTTTTCTTGAATATACGTAACCTGCTAGAAATTAGATGTCTCTTACGCGAAATCTTACAACTAGTTTATGTACACTTAGCTTAATAGTCGTTTGTGGCTACATTTTGATAAATGCAGTATTTCTACATCTGCCTCTTGACATACGACAAAGCAAAATGTGGCTTTCACTAAAGTCTCAGTCATTTATGGCTGTGACAGTATGGAAGTTGTTGAGGTATTGGTGGTGCTAAGGAGTGTCATTCAGAGCATGACTAGTGTTTCAGGATGTTGTGAAAGGTGCTACTCATAGAGGGAATTGTGTCTGGCTCAATGGGGAAAGCAACGGCAAACTACCTCACCCCTCATCGTGCCTAGCATGCCTCAATATTGCACCACCGTCGGTTTTTACGTTTTCCTTATACCTACATAATCTTCGGTGGTCCAATTGTGGATCCAACCAGCTTCCGGGCTTGACAGAGAGCTGGATGTAGGCTTCCCAGTATAATGCAAAAGCCGTACAAGAGGCAGCAAGTGAGGTCCATCTTAAAAACACTGTACCCCGTAATACAGGTTAAATCGGCTAAAACTTGCACCCCAAATATTTCTGAAATGGAAGGTGCTATTGATGTGCTGTTTTCAGATAAATGAAGTGTAACCAAGGGCTCATACTTCTAGCATATACACAGATTTTTCATAATTATTAGAATATGTATTGTTTTGAAAAGTTATATTTTTCAAATGGAACAATGCCTATTGACATTAACCAAATACAACTAAAGTAAATTAGAATGTCAACGGTGTATTTTCAGGATTCTAGTACAAGTACATTGACTGACAGAGCAAATGCAACACCAAGAAGGAGTGGTTCGAAAGGGATGAAAGTTGGGGAAAAAACAGAGACGGCACGGACGAATAATTGATGTTTATTTCAAACCGATATGCAGGTTACACAATGCGCACGGCATCGACTCAGTAGGATGTAGGACCACCGCGAGCGGCGATGCACGCAGAAACACGTCGAGGTACAGAGTCAATAAGAGTGCGGATGGTGTCCTGAGGGATGGTTCTCCATTCTCTGTCAACCATTTGCCACAGTTGGTCGTTCGTACGAGGCTGGGGCAGAGTTTGCAAACGGCGTCCAATGAGATCCCACACATGTTCGATTGGTGAGAGATCCGGAGAATACGCTGGCCACGGAAGCATCTGTACACCTCGTAGAGCCTGTTGGGAGATGCGAGCAGTGTGTGGGCGGGCATTATCCTGCTGAAACACAGCATTGGACAGCCCCTGAAGGTACGGGAGTGCCACCGGCCGCAGCACATGCTGCACGTAGCGGTGGGCATTTAACGTGCCTTGAATACGCACTAGAGGTGACGTGGAATCATACGCAATAGCGCCCCAAACCATGATGCCGCGTTGTCTAGCGGTAGGGCGCTCCACAGTTACTGCCGGATTTGACCTTTCTCCACGCCGACGCCACACTCGTCTGCGGTGACTATCACTGACAGAACAGAAGCGTGACTCATCGGAGAACACGACGTTCCGCCATTCCCTCATCCAAGTCGCTCTAGCCCGGCACCATGCCAGGCGTGCACGTCTATGCTGTGGAGTCAATGGTAGTCTTCTGAGCGGACGCCGGGAGTGCAGGCCTCCTTCAACCAATCGACGGGAAATTGTTCTGGTCGATATTGGAACAGCCAGGGTGTCTTGCACATGCTGAAGAATGGCGGTTGACGTGGCGTGCGGGGCTGCCACCGCTTGGCGGCGGATGCGCCGATCCTCGCGTGCTGACGTCACTCGGGCTGCGCCTGGACCCCTCGCACGTGCCACATGTCCCTGCGCCAACCATCTTCGCCACAGGCGCTGCACCGTGGACACATCCCTATGGGTATCGGCTGCGATTTGACGAAGCGACCAACCTGCCCTTCTCAGCCCGATCACCATACCCCTCGTAAAGTCGTCTGTCTGCTGGAAATGCCTCCGTTGACGGCGGCCTGGCATTCTTAGCTATACACGTGTCCTGTGGCACACGACAACACGTTCTACAATGACCGTCGGCTGAGAAATCACGGTACGAAGTGGTCCATTCGCCAACGCCGTGTCCCATTTATCGTTCGCTACGTGCGCAGCACAGCGGCGCATTTCACATCATAAGCATACCTCAGTGACGTCAGTCTACCCTGCAATTGGCATAAAGTTCTGACCACTCCTTCTTGGTGTTGCATTTGCTCTGTCAGTCAGTGTAGTTTACGGAGTATCGTATTTTGAAAATTGTAAATACCGTCAGTTGTCTGCTCAACCGAACTCGATAGCTGCAGGCGCTTAGGTGAGGCCAGTATCCAGTATTCGGGAGATAGTGGGTTCAAGCCCCACTGTCGGCAGCCCTGAAGAATGATGTCCGTGGTTTCTCATTTTCATACCAAACAAATGCTGGGACTGTATCTTAATTAAAGACACGGCCGCTTCCTTCCCACTCATAGCCTTTTCCTGTCCAATCGTCGCCATAAGACCTATCTGGGTCGGTGCAAGGTAAAGCAACTTGTAAAATAAAAATAAAATTAAAAAAATGTCTGCTCCATTCAACTACTTAAGTTACGAGGCTATGATGTTCTTGTGTTTGTTTCCTTCACAGTACACTGAATGCATTGCGACTAGTGCTGGGAACGGTAGGACGGAGAGGTTGTTTCTGCTAAACCTCTGGAGGTCTCCGGTAGTTCTCCGATTGAATTCAGTGGCGCATACCTTTATTTAAATAGATAAGTATATGATACGATGCCAGTTAAATCATTTGGTGTAATGAGACCATGTTTGTTAAAATATCTTCATTTGCCAACACTTCGTTTTCAAAAGGAATAATTTATTGTTTCGGAGCTTCTAAATACAACTGAACGATCCTCTGATATTGATGTTATATTTACCTTAGGTAAATTGTTAAATTTAGATTTGATTTTTTCTTCGTCAAACTCTGAATTAACTAAAAATAGCCGAATGTTTTACCGCCTCAACTTTCTTCTCTGTGAATAGTGTTCAACACAATACACCTGATTGCCAGCGTACGGGTTATTCTAATGATTCACGCAGAATATTTTAAAGCAATGCTCATGCAATACACAAAGCTTTCCTTCAAAACGTTGCTAGCCAACTTTATTGATAATTGATTTATTCTCAATGTTCTTGCGTGGTTACTCCGATCATAATAACGCAGCAGTAGTATGCAAGTATAATCGCTAGGAAGAAATTACCCCAGAAGTATGGTAACCTATTCAACATCTTCAAAAAACTGCTAGGCATCCGAACATTTTCTACACATGATGTGTAATATTTTTTTTAAAAATCCTGGAAAACGTAGAAATGAAAAGCAGAATAAATTCAACGAAAGCGAAAATAAACCACTTCCATTCTAATCTACGAGTATGTAAATAAAGTTGTAGGGGGTCCGCTCTCTGTAATTTCGTTTATTTTGTCATTTTCTGAAGTTTACGATCTTCTCAAGGCCGTTTTTAGCTTTCGTGTTTACTTGTTTGTTTGCTTGTCTCTTTGTTCCACCATCACGAGGAAACGGCTGGAGAGATCTCGACCATACTTCACATTTAGAGTATTATCGGATGACAAGGGATATGTTTTCAGTTCACGTTAGATTATACATTGCGGATAGCATAAATCAGAATAAATAGGGGCGGCTGATTCACCTGATATACTGTAACATAAACTATCTGCATTAGTACAGTATAATTAAATATAACATTTAGGAAGTTAGGCTTAACATATTTGCATACAATTTAATATTAGATAGCACGTAGTTAATTTTATTATGGTATTGTTATTATTATTATTATTATTATTATTATTATTATTATTATTATTATTAAAACTATAACATCTTTACAGTATAAATGATATAATTTCATTAATACTATTGTTATAATCACCCAATGAGGACATTAGTGCCCATCGGGAGTTGCATGAAATGTTAATAGGCTAAGAATTAGATACCCTATCTATCTGACTACCTCTAAAAAACCGTTGTATCTATTGTGGATTATAGACTGTTCCTCTCCTTAGTATGTGAGCATGTGGTTCCTGCGAGGAATCGTACTTAATCTCGGGGGCTTGAACTAGGCTACGTCCATGAACCATACGTGCGGAAACATACAGCGGAAAAGAACATTCCCGTTTTCGAATGGCAGATCTACAAATTTGTCGCTATTGGCATCCTCACTAAGACGATTTCAAAAACCCTTCAACATCGTTGTCACCATCGGAACTGAGGATTTGTTTAAAACAGGAAACGTTAATACTTAGTAAGCGACTTCTGAGTGAATGCACTGTTGTCCTCTGAGTCTAAAACGTTAGTAGTTCTGTGGGCGGAGTTTACAAATGCACCATGACAATAGCCAATGAAGATCACAAAAGGGACCTGCTGTGTGTAACAGTACAGACTAATACAGACCGCTAGCAAAATTACATTTGTTTGCATACAGTAACGCAAACGTGGAAATAACACTGTGAATGTGAAACCTATTCAACACACACATAATAGGACACTAGGAGAGAGAATCCAGATGTTCATCTTCAAGGAGGTTTTATTATGGAGGCAGTTCAAGGTCTAACGAATTTTTCTTTTAGCGCCAATCCCGTGGTGTAGGAGTAGCACTTGAATATTATCTGGATGCTCCGAATTTGATTCTCGATCACTCCAAGAATGTTAATTATGGACGGAGGACTAAAATGGGTTTCACTTAGTCTCCTGATTGATACGAGATGTACCGGCCCCGGTCGCGAAAGTCAGTTAATACGGATGAGGATATCCTCACACTGACCATGTACCCTATAATATCTATAGGTCATCTGGTCAGGCAGCAGTCATCTACGGGGAAGGGCCTTCTTCTTCTTCTTCTTCTTCTTCTTCTTCTTCTTCTTCTTCTTCTTCTTCTTCTTCTTCTTCATGCACCATATCCGGTCCCCAAGACTTTGGCGATCACTAAGGAATACGCCTTTCGGTCTTATGCCAGGTGAAAAAGCCGCCGGGCATTGTGCGTGGTTGTCCGTTCCTCGATGATATTTAACCACGACTACCTTCTATGTCCACTCCTGACGACCGTCCATGTTATATATATCCGCCACCACATTTCAACTACTCTACTCCCCCGCCGCTCCTCTCACCTGCCTACCAAACCAATCAGGACTCTTCCCCTCTCATCCATCTACTTCTCAGTCTTCTCTCCTCTCACATTAGCCCCCAAGTCGCTCTCATGCCCTCCCGACAGTTAATCGTCCCTTAGCCATTCCATTCCAGCCTTGCTAATCGCCTTGCCTCCATCACTTACCTTCAGTATCTGTCAGCACAAACGAGTAAACTGCCAGATACCTGTTCAGAACAATTCATTTAGTAATGCTGTAGACACACTACGTAACAACAGCAGGCATGCGGCGACATTCTGATTATTTAAATGATCATCCTACCATGTTCCCTTGTAATCGATCCTTTCATTACACCACGTTCCATTTAAAACTTGTTTACTTTCTGGCCTTATTCTCAATTTAATGAGGTCAGTACTTGATGTGAATTTGGTCCAATTTTACGGCCGGATGCCCTTCTGAAGCCAACGTTATGTGGAGGGGTGTATTCACTACTGCATGTGTCTATGGCTGTTTGTGGTAGTATGGTGTGGTGTATGTAAATGAAAATGCGTATTACTGTAAGACGAACACAGACAGCCAGACCCCAACCGAAAGGAATTGAAATTACGCTGTTAAAATCCACAACCCAGTCGTGAAATGAACTCGTGATCCTCTGAACAGAAGACCAGTACGCTGACCATTCAGGTAAGGAGCCAGATGATGATAATAATATCCGCTATAGTCTTTTAATAAAGCATAAATGATTATCACCATTAAATTTACGATGTCTTAATTGATAATCCTACCAAGTTTCATTGTACTGTAATCGGTCTGACTCAACCCAAACAATTCCTTTGTTAATTCTGTTTATGATGCGAAATAATTCAAGAATGTGTTGTTATTTTGTACAGTAAATTTGCTAAATGAAGGAGCAATACCCTACACCAAAACTGCAGTACGAGTCGATTCGTCAGATAATCTGATTAGTGTAAAGTCTGTGGTTTAGCAGAAACTGAAAATGTTTAGATCAGGTTAGTTGCCACGGGATTTTATATATATAATTTTTAAATTTATTTCCTGGCGTTTTTCCTCAGTTACTTAGGGTTAGCACTGCAGGCGAATTTAAGTCTAATTCTATGACCAGATGCCCTTCATAACGCCAACCCAATGTGCTGGGATGTATTCACTTTTGCGCGTTTCATTGGTGGTTTTATTGCGGTTTTTTGTGTGTGAAAGAATGTGTGTGTATTAAGAAACAAACTTCCAGTCCCAGAGTCAAAGGAATTAGCCAAACCGGACCCGTCGGGAACCGAACCGCGGCCTTCTGAACTGAAGACCGTACGTTGACTATTCAACCAAAGAGCCAAATGATCATTGTCTCCAGGACAGTGTGTGAGTGAAAATTATCTCAAAATAACGACCATCACTGTTGGGTATGTAATTATCAATTTCAAAGCGGGAACGAATGTGCGTTTGGAATAACTTTAATTGGCATTACGGCGTGCAACCCTGTAACATATTGTCGAACACAGGCACCGTTCTAAAGCGATATAAAGTACAATTAAACTGAGCAGTCATAATAGACTATAAAATGTGTGGAAAAAGTGGGATCTGCAGCACGAGATTCAATAGTACACAAGTCCTAGAAAGTGTTTGAACAAAGAGTTGTCCCACTATCTTCTCTAAGCCGACCGTTTGTTCTACATCTCAGAGTAAACGAGGAGGCTGGTGAGAGAAGAGAAGAGCCTCAAACACAGCGTATTTACTAGCTCTGCCCTTAATTCTCTTCTAATCTCATACTGTCCTACTTATGAAATTCGTGTGAAGTACACATAGTGAGAGAATGGAGGAGTCACGTTCCGATATTTCGTGCCTGTTTTAGTGCATTCCACTTGAAAAGTTTGGAAATAGGATTTTTAATATTCTAAATTACTTACAAAGTCTAACATAGGCTAAGAGAGATACTAAAGATACATGAACACAGTGTGGTAAAACTATATTGAAACAAACAAACAAACAAACAAACAAACAAACAAACAAACAAACAAACAAACAAACAAACAAACAAACAAACAAACAAACAAACAAACAAACCGACAAAAAGGAAGCAAAAAGCAATCCAACCTACTTATCAAGGAGCGTAGCCTATCAACGAATATTTTGCACTAAAACATTTGATTTACATCAGAGTCTTCCAAAAGCTGCACATTGTGCCAGCTCAGCAGCTCCATGCCTATTCTATCACAGGTGCAAATATCTGGTGGCTATGATGGCGAAGTAGTGGAGACGAGCGGGAATCTTTTTCGGAGTACAACCAGCAGGAAATCATGTTATGTTACGTTACGTATCTCCAGTTCCATGCATGCTTCAGTTTAAACAATCACGGTTGCAAGATAGCTTTACGGTTGATAATTTTCAAAACTGCTTGCACCTTTGGTTGACTCGTACAATTAAGAAATATCGCGAAGACTTTCTCGCAAAACGCAGCGAAGCAGCTCATTTCGGCCACATAATCCAAACTGACAAATACAGCCAAAGTTTCATAACTGAGATGGTTCTTCCCCAAAGCACATGTGAATTCGATACACATGACGTAACATAACATTCTTGCTGGCTATACTGCGATAAAGATTCCCGAACATCTCGGTATCGTAGTAGCAGGAATTTGCACCTTTGATAGGATAGGTGCAGCCAACTCGCCCGGTGCTGTGATTATTCACGTCGAGCTAAAACTTCATTACGAAATACAAGCGCAACATTTAAGTCATTCGAGATCACGATCACAAACCCAGCATTACACTTTTCTATAATAATAATAATAATAATAATAATAATAATAATAATAATAATAATAATAATAATAATAATAATAATAATAATAATAATTTTGTGTGGCTACTGCTAGCCTGATGCAGCCCTTGCAAGGCAGATATTCCGACGAGGGTGGGCGGCACCTGCTGTGTACAGGAAACTGTTGGTGTGGCGGAGGATAATGTGTGTGGTACGGTATGTGAGTTGGAGGAATGCTGGTGGACAGTACAAAACACACAGTTCCCGAGCCCAAGGAATTAATCGTTTACGATTAAAATCCCTCGACTCGACTGCGAATCGAACCGTGGACCCCGAAACCGAGTACTAAGCCCTGAGCACTTAGCCATGGAACCGGACACTTTGCTGTACTCAAAACTAAATAGTCCAGATTCTGCGGTAGAATAAATACATGCGAAAATGGCAGATGGAGTGTTCACTGTACAGGCTACCGACGGACAACCACAGAGGGTAGAAATCTTGGCAGCTCTGATGTAAATGGATGGAGCAATGTTGATAACCATCGAAGCAGTAACACAGAAGAGGGCCCATTCAATAGGAAAGCAACATTAATTCTGAGGATATTACCAAAATACTCTAACTGTAGGTGGCAAAGTCAGGTCACTACAAGTTACTACATACTTTTTTTTAAAAGTAGCTAACATATTACAAAACCTGGTAACTTATTCTCTTGCCGGATACTTCTCTGCATACATGTTGCATGAAAAATGCTGCACATTTTTACGTGCGAGAAAATTACACGCTTCAAATTTACTACTACTCCCCCCAGAAACACAATAAATGCCAGAGATATTCATAACCATACCCACGATATTTTAATGCAATTATCGTCTATGATATTTGAACTAACTCCATTGCCTAACCATATGTAGCTTAAAGTAGAAAACAGGTAAGAGGAATGGTTCTAGCCACCCCAGAAAAATATAACGTTTTGATTGATGTCGACTCCCCAAACTGCTTCTGTTCAAATGTCGTTCTGAAAACGGTTCACTCACTTTTCGTGTCAACATTTCAGAAACAACAACAACAACAACAACAACAACAACATTGAAACTTCTTCGTGCTCTTCTTCTTCATGACCTTTTCCCAATTACCTGGAGTCGGCACTTTGAACTATCTCCTTAACTTATTTTATGGTCCAACCATTTCAAACATGTTATGTTGTAAGATCACTCGTTAAGGAAAATAAAGCGCATGGCAAGAACTGGAAATGGATAGAAAGCAAAGCAAATATTCTCAGCAATCTTTTAAATTCCCACCGTCGGTAGCGCTGATGAATATGGTTTCCCGTGGTTTCCCATTTTTACACCAGGCAATGCTGAACCAGTACCTCAATTAAGGCCAAAACTGCTATCTCTCCAATCGTTCCCCTTTAAAGAAGTCTTTTAAACATATTCTCTTTACAAAAATATTGAACACATAACAGTGTATAAAGTATGCAATTTTTCAGGATCAATTCAATTATAACTGACCAGAAAAGCTCGTGTATTTTCTTTTCGTCCCAGAACAAAAGTTTGATGAACTTTGGAGCAGACAATAGTTATCATTGTAATTACCAGCATCAGGAATCAACTCTGGCCAAGTATTGGGATATCTGCTCCGGAGTAAGAAGTAAAGAACTACCCTAACGTTCTCCACAAGCGAGTGTTGGGGAGGACATCCAAGATAACTACCCCCAAACCGAAATGATCACTATCGACCCGGTCGCCCCAGACTGCCTCAAGAAAATATTTTCCTCGTGTCTGTGATATAAAACTTTTAAGTTCCGTGTCATTCTGTCTAACTAGTTATTAATGAACTTTCGTGACTTATTAACTCTTCTGTAATCCCCTCTCTCCGTTGCACTTCGAATTTCAAGCTTCTTGCACTCTTCTTGAGGCTCCATTTACAGTCGTCAAGCGGAACATAACTCACTGTCTAGAACCAATGCATTGTTCCACTACATTTCCTACTGTCAGAATATACAAGTATATCCCTGCAGTGAAAGAGGAGTATGCTAAGTAAGGGTACCTAACACTAGATGAAGGGGTAAAACAATCATAAGTAACGCTTTACAAATGTTTCCTAATCCACATATGTGAAGACGGAAACGATACTCCAAGTCAAAAACAAGCTCGAATTTTTATTTGAATGACGGGGATGTATTCATTTGAGAGAGTACATTATTCGAGACGTTAACACATTTCAGGCATGAAACTGAGCTTTCTTACAACAGGTAAATTTTGGGAGGAAATGAATTATTTTACAGGTTTTACGTTAACTTTACGATTGCTGTCATTAATGCATTCTAAATAAGATTCCAAATAAATTCTTCTACGCAGTTCATCCAACTCTTAAAACATTTTCATCTGGCAGCTAACGATATGTTTCACACGAACAGGAAATTTGGCACTTGAAAACACCATCAAAAAGGTGTTTAATCCTGAAGTTTTGAAGTTCTTGTAAACTAATCTTAAATTCAAATGTGGTGTTTTAGGAGGGAAACTGAATGTTAAGATGTAACACAATACATGTGGAGAAAGAGGAGATGGGGTAGAATTGTATTTTCATTTCTCCAACATCTTTGGTTTCGCTGGAGCAATACGCTTCTCGTCGCTCCGGAGATAGTGACAGACCTCTCTAGTCAGCACAAAATACACTCATAACTCCCCGAAAGTACTCTCAAAATTTTGCTATCTTAAATGCCTATTTAAAGTTGTTGTTTGTAAATATAATCACATCCGTGTAAAGCCCTACAACAAACAGAACGTCAAACTCAAAAGCAAACCAGTATTTCAGTTATAGCACAGTAACAAGGAAGAATTAAAGCCGTGTTATGCTGGCAAGAAGGATCATGGCAACAAACCGTGTTCAGATAATCACTTTACACCACGAAGGAATGTCAGCAAAGGAAGTTACTCGAGGAGTGGTGGTTCGGGCATGGCATTGTTCCAGAACAACACGTAGTGTTGATGATTTTTAGCCTGCTTAGGCTGTCCACGTTCTACAACTGTAATTGATGACCACTATCTCCGATTGTTGCTTCGGAAGATCCCTGAGCTGGGTCTTATAGCAGGCGGAATTTGAAGGTGCTCGGATACGTCAGCAGATCACCGGCACGTAAAATAACTCTTGAGGGACAAAATTCCGGCACGTCGGCGTCTCTGAATGACTTAAAAGTAGTACGCGGGACATAAAATTATTATTATTATCATCATCATCATCATCACCATCATCATCGAATCCTATAGGACACAAGTCTGTGTTTATATTGGCTACAGACTGCCTTGTGTACAATCAACCTGCATTCACGACGGCCGTGCCCATGCCCACCTCGTAAACCTCGATATTATGCAGCTCTTTACAGATGGACATGAACAGAATTGCCATAGAGTACTATTTTTCCGACATATGGTATGTTGTATATGTCTGAACCATGAATATTACAGAAATCGCGTTATGAGGTGGTGGTTGTGGTGGCGATGATTACTACTTTAAGATGAAGCCCATCGGGTCATCACCAATCAGAAGGGAAAAATGGAAGAGGAATATGAACGTATCGGCCACAAAAAAAAAAAAAAAAAAAAAAAAGGGAAGGACCACGAAGGCAGTGAAAATGAAAGACTCCCTAGGCCTTGGAAACTTAATACCGTCGGGGTCGGAAAAGAACAAGATCTGACCAAGGGAGGCTAAATGGGAGAGCTGAAAGTGAGGAATCCGACACAAGTGCCAGTAATGCCAGACTCAGCTAGGTGACCGTGGTAGCCAACGCACGCCCCCTTGTCGAGAGCCGCTCGTCCCCCTTTTACTCGCCTCTTACGACAGGCAGGGGATACCGTTTATGCCATCTACCGCCCCCACCCACAAGAAGGACACTAGGGTGCTAGCCAGGACATCGTACTCTACCCGATACCTGGTTGGAACAAGGACGTTGATACGTCACACTGCACTTGTCATCCACTTCATCTCGTTTACAAATTTTTAGTAGGCAATACTATTCAACAAACGAATCTAGAATTTTAATTTGACACGAACTACAGATGCGCAAAATGCGAGATCTTGAAGAAAAACAAGTGCCAGCTCAAGCCATCAATTTAAATGCAATCATCCATTCGTATACAATTCAGTCATTAATACATTTGGATGGCAAATTAGCAGATGCAATTTTACTGTTATTAGAGAGCCAGGAGGTAATTTCCCAATGGCATTAGACACAGGAATAAGTGAATTCGTTAACGATCTTGATAAAGTGAATATATATATAACTGTATATTGTCCGCCTCCTTGGCTGAATGGTCAGCGTTAGAGACCTGGCTGGCTCGGGGATTTTAATCGCGTGTGATTAATTCTTCTGGCTCGGGGACTATTTTTTGTGTCTGTCCCAACACTCTCCTCTCCATATTCACACAACACACTACCAACTACTATAGAAACACGCAATAGTAATTATATCCCTGCACATAGGATTGCGTCAGGAAGGGCATCCGGCAGTAAAACAGGCCCAATTCCACATGTGCGTCACAGTTCGCATCCGCGACCCCACAAGTATGGGAAAAACAGTAGAAGAAGAATAAGATATAATAACTGTATAGATTTAAAAATTCCCTATGGGAATCAACATCTGTATTATATGTATTATGTATACATTTATTACGAACAATCTTTTTCTTCGTACAATATTTACAAAATTATGTTATGTTCTACGAGTTTTATGAATTTATTATTGTTTTTATACAAAATTCTGCATAGCTAATGTGATTACTAATTATGTTAAATATTCACATATTTGACTCTTCCAAGTAAGGACATTCTTCCCCTTCCCTCCCTGAAACTATTCGCCATTAGCTGCTAAGAATTTGCATAAAACTTAGTAATTTAATGTACAACTTCTTTATTGCTAGTATTTTAATGTCGCATTAACAGATCGAAGGTTTTCGGCGACACACAGATCGGAAAGGGGAAGGAATGGGAATGTTGCGGCCGCGACATTTGCCTGGTGTGAAAATGGGAAACCACTGAAAACCATATTCAGGGCTGCCAACGATGTTAATGTAGACTACTTATTGTCCACCAACTCCCATCTCCATGTCTGAGGTGTTGATTGGGTAGGGTCCCTTGTGCTGTACATTAGCCTGGAAGCAGTCTTTGATATTGTGCTTCCCGTTGAGAAAGTGTCCTAAGCCTAGAATGATACAAAAATCCTAGTTCAATGGATTTCGAATTGAATACACATGAACGCGGTTATTTCAGAGAGAGCCTGAGTTCTATTTCCGAATTAACAGAATAAAGAAAAGACTGGAAATGGTAGCAGCAGGATGTCACGGGACGCGCTCGTGGAGCTCCACAAGTGTCGGGGAGCGTGACATGGCACGCACCAGTTCCCGTCTGCTCCACATAGGCTAATCGGGGGCGATTTGCTTGCTCTCATGATCGAACGGTACTTGCATAGTGTTTACCCACCACTTCAACAGTTGCTTTCATTATGATACTAGACTGCCATCAAAACATGCCGACCAACAGTTTTATTTGACGAGTACTTCACCGGCCACTGCAAATTAAGTAGCTGAGGGAGAATACAGAGTAAACAGTGACAACTCAACAATGATGTTTGCACACATAGAAGGAATATTTAGGAACTAGGTCACAATCAAACGTTTAAACATCATACACTAGTATACGAGTACTGATACGTGGAGTTAAAAATGGAACTGGTCACTGCCGCGTTCTGGGAATTAGCACAGTAGTTTCCTGACCAGTTAGCCAGTTTAATTCCCGACTCCCTCATGAATTTTAGACATGATTGAGGTACCAGAACGTTCAGCCTCGGATAAACCAACTGAGAAGAAAAGTTGACATTCCACTCTTTGCCATCTTAGAAATATCCTTTCCGTGTATGCCTCCATTAACTCAAGTTGAATGCTAGAATATTAGCATTTCGTTATGAACTCTAACCCCAGTTAACCAATGTAGAGAGATTCAGATATTATAAATAAATGTATTGACAGGTTCACTTGTTAAATACATATCGTGCTAATTATATTCAACGTTAATTAAAACATTGGAATATGTTTCGGCCTTTAATTTTAACCTTCTTCAGCTATAATCAAAATTGATCTACACATTTTAAAAGTGAAATTTCATTTACAAAGATACAACTAAACCATACATATTAAAAACACACACATTTTCCTGACGGAAACACTGTCTGTTTGCACTTTGGCAGCAAACACATAGAAATATAGCTGAAATATATAAATAAGCGCATAAAATAACAGATTTCTCTTTTCGTGTTTGCAGAATTTCGTGTTTCGATCAGGAAGGCCGTTGATATTATGCTAGGAAATACGTATCTAGTAGCATTTCACAAACGAGGGTAACCTATCTCAATTCCTGTTGTTGCTCAGTGAGAATACCGTAATGTCAAACGGATGCGGTGCGGAAGTTCAGCTGTCAGTGCGTATGGCTGCATAAACACACGACGTGACGTAACAAAGGGCAACGCACTTGCTTCTTAGACATGTCTCGCTCTTGTCACCGTTGACCTCCGCATACTGCATTGGAGGTCGCGCGCGTTCCATACCCAGTGACACTATTACGGTATCCACCACATCGACCTGAAAGTGAACACCAGATAATGAGTATATGTAGATGTGATGGATTCCGAGGCCGTATGAAACACTAAAGAGATCGTCCGGACTTAGAAAGTGTTCATTTGAAGACTATGAAATAAGAAAGTGAAAGTCAATTTGTCTTCAGTTACATACTTCCATAAGAGAGTATAAATGATACACCTCTCGATAAGACTACAAAGCCAAGTATGAGTGGTTCGATGCCAGACCGTGGATAGATATTGAAAATTATCCGACGGGTTCACGTATGCTTTATGCACATCCTGGAATAGAACTTTTTCTCACGTCATCAAGTGCCCTTCTTATTCGTTAACTCAATGGATTTCACATCCCGGAACAAACATTTCAACTATGCTGTTATCGGTGTCCGACATGATTAAAATAAAGACAAAGATGGTCGGGGCTGAAAAATAATTACAATAACAATGTTATTAGTTTTGTCCGACTCCTTGGCAGAATAATCAGCATACTGCCCTTCGGTTCAGAGGGTCCCAGGTTCGATTCCCGACCGGGTCGGGGATTTTAATCGCTTCTGATTACATCTTTTGGCTCGGGGACTGGGTATTTGTGTCTGTCCAAACACTGTCCTCTTCATATTCAGACAACATACCACACTACCAACCACCACAGAAACACACAATAGTGATTACATCCATCCACACAGGGTTGGCGTCAGGAAGGGCATCCAGCCATAAAACAGGGCCAACTCCTCAAAAGCGACGCAGTTCGCACCCGCGACCTCACAGGTGTTTTACGTCTCATTAACTACTTTTACGGTTTTCGGATATGCTGAGGTGCCGGAATTTTGTCCCGCAGGGGTTATTTTACGTGCCAGTAAATATACCGACACGAGGCTGGCGTATTTGAGCACCTTCAAATACTATCGGACTGAGCTGGGATCGAAACTGCGAGGAAGAACAGTTTACTAAGGGAAGTCAAAATGAAATAAAAGAAGCGTGAAAAATAAACGGAGTAATACTATCCACATTCTCACCATAATAATTTACATAAAGCTAGTTTACCTGAATGCACACTTCTGATCCTAATAAGGGCAACTGTTATGAGCATGACTAATACTCGTAGTTACCACTGGCTAATAGTTTGGGAAAGTGAGGTTCTTCGTTCCAGTTTCGTTTACTACATTACATCAAGTTAGCTGCCTAAGTCGTCTTAAAATAATCCGGTGCAGAATTTGTGCAAGGTGCCATCTAATAACATGGCACAGAAGTTACCCACACAATGGAAACAGGTTGTCGTTGGAAGATTGTTACGACAGACATTCAGGATCCATGCTCATTTTTCGGAGATAAGTTCCATAAAAAGCACAAAGCCTGAATAAGAGAGAAGTATATTTTTTTAATTTACTGTCCTTTATAGAGTTATATTAATAGTCTCTAGATGTTGGCGGCCTGGCAAGTGACCTTCCTTCATCTACAAACTTTTGCCAAAGGAGCCAGAGAATAGGCAATTGAGATGTATTCACGAGCAATACAGTATCAGATTGCATCATAACCAAAATGTTTCGCAGAGCTGAGAATTGAATTCGAAGTCTCCCGCACCCTGATACGAAAACTGTAAATAACAGAAATGAAAACATTATGGAGAAATGTTTTTTTTTTTGGTTAGTTGCTTTACGTCGCACCGACACAGACAGGTCTTATGGCGACGATGGGGCAGGGAAGGGCTGGGAGTGGGAAGGAAGCGGCCGTGGACTTAATTAAGGTACAGCCGCAGCATTTGCCTGGTGTGAAAATGGGAAACCACGGAAAACCATCTTCAGGGCTGCCGACAGTGGGGTTCGAACCTACTATATCTCGAATACTGGATACTGGCCGCACTTAAGCGACTGCAGCTATCGAGCTCGGTATGGAGAAATGTAGGCTGAATGAACGAATAAATGAATGAATCAAGCAAAGTCACTAAATAAATATATAAATAAATGAATTAATCAGTAATCAATTAATTATTATGAACCGGGCAGTTCTCCAACAGCATAAGAAAAGTGTCCTCGAACACATTACTCGAGAAATGTGCATGATACAGTATACACAATTATATTAACCAAATACAAAATTGTACCACTTAAAATGACACAAGAGAAAATTAAGTATGCTACATCTGCCCTAAAATCCATTCCTACATACTCGAAGCCACTAATATCCCAAATATACGCTAATTACAAGATGTAAAAAGGCTGAAGATGTCTCGTCATAAACGGAAGTTCATGCATTTGTATATTTTTTCATAGGAGTCAATATGCCTTTGCTGGCGAGATGTAGTATTTACAGCGCACTATGTCTTCTGGTATGTGTCAGAATAAATTTGTTACTTTCATTGACCTGTCTCAGTCTCATCCTTGGCTTTGGCAGTATGGAAGTGACCGAGGTATGTGTGATGCTAGTAATACCATTCCTTCTGCAGTTAGTCCCTGTTATGAATGGTGTGAAAATGGCACTCCTAGGGTCGGTTGGTGCATACATTTCAGTGGGCTTGGCAGACTGATATGTGAGCAACTTTGGATCGGTGAGAAAGCAACGGTAAACCACATCACTCCTCATTTCCTTAGTATGCCTCTTCAGTGACGCCTAGGCTATCTGTGCCAGTTGTTGGCGGAACTGTGGAGGATCAAACCAGCCTTCGGGCTGAATACCCAATACAGGAGTCAATATATGTACGCCTATACATTATGTGTACGTATCATGGACCTTTCAGTTATCTGAATGTGATTTTTTTTTTGCGCATTTCGTGATTTTTACAAATGCGTCGTATTTTCAATGTGTTAATTATCTATATGACATATTTTAAGTAGTTCTTTTAAGGATTTTTCTTTATTTTTTCCATCTGGATCATACAATTAGTAGTAACGCTGCGAGTCATGTGCAAAGGAGCTGTACTGATGTCATATGATGAATAATAATAATAATAATAATAATAATAATAATAATAATAATAATAATAATAATGTTATTTGTTTTACGTCCCATATGATGAATCCCCTGTTGCGTCGTCACTGTATGCTTTGTGCGAGGCCGGGAAGCCCGTACCTTGCAGTATTGCTGTAATGGTGATATGAATTGGCTGCATGGTAGACTAATTAAGTTACGGATATAATGTGTGTGTTAAAAGTGAAGCGAATTTTATATTAATATTATCTTAATCATAATGAAATGCCGAAAGTTAGATCAACTTCTAGTGGTAGATTAACTAACAGAAGGAGTTTCAGGTGTCTTATTATTTATATATAAGAGGGCACTGTTTTATGGAGCATGTGAGAAAAATGTAAGGATTTACTTGGGTAGTTCAGCACATAAATACTGCAAAATATGAATAGACTTTAACCAGAAAATTCGCATAGAAAGTGCCTGTTCAAAAGCAACAAGTTGGCTAGACAATTCTGCACAAGTTATAGGAAAGGCCTATTAATAGATGTGGGAAGGAAGCGGCCTTGACCTTAATTAAGATACAGTCCTAGCATTTGCCTGATGCGAAAATGGGAAACTACGAAAAACTATCTTCAAGACTGCTGACAGTGGGGTTCGAACCCACTATCTCCCGGATGCAAGCTCACAGCTGTACGCCCCAAACCGCATAGCCAACTCGCCCGGTGGGATCGGAAAAGAACATGGGTTGACCAAGGGAGGTCGGATATGATGAAAGTGCGGTGCGTGGCACAAGCAGAAGCAATGCCAGGGCTCAGCTAAGGGCCCCGTGGTCGCCAATTCACCCTCCAAAGTTAAGAGCCCCTGGGGCCGCGAATTAAATATTTTGAGGACAGAAAAGTGAAGACGTCAAAGATAGGAAGAAATGTGTCAATATTAGAACAATTACTACTGCTCTATGCTCTTCTAGGAGCCATACGAACTATTACAATATTACTAACATTGCAAATTTGTTCAAGCGCACACATCCCGATATTAGGAAACTCTATTTTCTACCTTACACTTCACTACTTAATGGGATTTTCATGAATCACTTGAACTATAACAATTATAAATTGCTCGCAGCTGTATAAATTAGGAGTTAAAATATTACCTTCTAATGTCGTGAATGGACCAGTCTCAAGATAAACATTAGTGCACCGCAGTCGCGGTAAATTAAATACTACTTTGTCACATTTCACGTACTCTGCACTCCAAGCGATGAACTTAGCAAAGCCCATCCTACAAATAATCACCGATGCAAGCAGAAAGCACTAATGTATCTGGCTAACGGTAATTACGACAAATGGACGAATTGGATTCATAAGAAATCTTGGAGAACTGAAAATCTGCTATAATGTAAGTTGTTGTTTAAAAACTGGAGTAAATTAAGCGATAAGAGTGGCACTCATGAAGAACTGCCTTTTTAGTCATTACACCCAACAAGAACATTTTATATGACCTTAAGTCCGAGCGCTGGTGGTCAAGTAGTGCTTTCCGTTTGTTACTGCCTCCTCTCCGTCCTGGCCACGAGATGTTAAGAGTATGATTCTGTAGCGGGGATGAACAGGGGATATCGGCCGAAGATAACAATGAAACATGGACTTCTAGGAATAAAATGTTTTTTCCTCTGTACTAATATCCACATCTATCCCTCCATCTGTGATGTTATAACGGTATTTGCTACGTCTTCTTGTATATATTTGATAACTTTGTTACCTTCGCCGAATTGTATCAGTCTGATGTTCGGCTTTGACAGTAGGGAAGTGATAGAAGTATGAGCGTTGCTAATAGCCAGCCAGACCTGTGACTAATGGTCTGAATGTGTGGCTTGTAAGGTCAGTTAGTGTAAGCATTTCTATGGTCTTGGTACACTGATATGTAACGGTAACTTCTGACTAAGTCGGGAAAGCATCAAGAAACTACCTCGTTCCACCATTGCCTAGTACGAATCTTCAACGAAAACCGAGCTTTTTATGACAGCTGATGGTGGAACTATGCGGAATCCAACCAGCCTTCCAGATAGCATCTCAATGCATAGGATAAAGTTAAGTAACTCCGTGATACTAAGCTTTCTCTGCTAGGGATTCGGAAACTTTAGACCACGGTTGTTTTCATTTGTTTCATGCGAAAGAGGGATGTCCTACGAAGCATTTCTTGCATATATATTACAAATATCTACATGTTATTTCTAGGAATTAACTTACAAATATTGGTAGTAGAAGTAGGTAACTTCGTGATATTCAAGTTACTCCATGATAGTATGCTGCTTACCATTAAGAATATTTTTTAATCATGGAAACTAGTTTTTTATGTAATGGAAGTGTTCAATTAATATGAATAAGTTTCAGTTATCTTTTATTGGCCATATTGAAACTTTGTATCATACAAAAATAGTAATAAAGAAAAAAAGAGCCAAATATATTCCACAAAAAATATGCACAAACAAAATTCTGCTCTTGTTTTCAGTCTGCTTGACTGTCCTTAATCACTACCTGATTCCTGACAGCCATCACACATAAAATAGACATTATCTAACACTTTCTGGCACTTCACATGGGATCAGACATTACAGAACTGGCCTAGACTGATTTATCGTTTTCATGGATTTGCCCACTCCTGACGTCGTTGGCTTGTTGTGGTTTGGCGAAATTACCTTCGTAGAAGGGTCACTTCCTCTTCCTTCCTTCCTTCCTTCCTTCCTTCCTTCCTTCCTTCCTTCCTTCCTTCCTTTCTTTCTTTCTTTCTTTACACTCTGTTTGGCACGCAGGGAGTTTCAAAATGTCTTCTAGAGTAGCCGTCAACTTTTCACATGATTCCTGCCTCTGACCCTGTGTAACAAAGTAAGGAGCAAGAGCATCATCGGAAACAGCATCTTTGTTGTAGGGGAAAACCCCAGTCCTTGCGAAGCTGTTGCAGATAGTGATGGTCTGAAAGGCGTCTTGGTAAGCTGTAGCCAGAAGGCTGTTGAAATCATAGAGAACTGGTTTCTCTCCAGGATGATCAACCAAAAATCTAGCCAACTCTTTCTTCCATGATTCGTTAAGAGGTTTACAAACCCCGACATCCAGAGGCTGGAGAAGGTAAGTAGTGTGGGCCGGGAATGTCACAATGTGGACATCATTCTCAGCTGCCAAAGACTGCATCGTTGTTATGTAGTTCACTGTCTTCACTTCAAGTTCAGGTGGCATAACAAATGGCTTTCCAATTTTTGAAAGAGTTGCGCTTCCTGGATCGTCTAAATATTTTTTGCAATATTCCTTAAGTGTACACCACGGGATACCAAATCGTTTACTGGCCTTGTATACTGTCCATCCTTATTCTTTCACCAACCGCAACGCTTCTTTATCCCGCCTTGGCACCATCTCAGCGTCCAACCTAAGAAAAACGAACCTATTGCTAAGCTCACCCACCTTCAACGCGTGATACTATGTGCATGCAAATTTTATATGTGAATGATCTGTATCTTACTTGTGACTGGTGTTAAAATGAAACTTATACACTAGAATAACTGTTTGTAAGAAACTAATATGTTCACTACTTATTTCACTGCCTGTGCACGACCTGCTCACATAACAACATAATAGGAATACATTCTTAAAATCTCTTTGAACTGCTCAAAGATGGAGCGTGAGGGTTTGCTAGACTCGTGGATTCTTCTGTCATCTACTGGCAAAATTTTGTAACCTTTCGAACTGAAGCAACGTAGTGATACAGGAAATACGATTTATCACGGAGTTACTTGATATCACGGAGTAACTTGACTCTACCCTATATACACAAAACCATAAAAATATTGTCTTTAATCTTAACAACACATGAAATACACTTAGAACCCCTATAATGAAAACCCAGTCCGAGAGTACATGATATCTCATTTTTAATTATGCAGCTGGCATAAGCGATGATTAGCCGGCGTCGTGGTGTAGGGGTAGCGTGCCTGCCTCTTACCCGGAGGCCCCGGGTTCGATTCGCGGTCAGGTCAGGAATTTTTACCTAGACCTGAGGGCTGGTTCGAGGTCCACTCAGCCTACGTGATTAGAATTGAGGAGCTATCTGACGGTGAGATAGCGGCCCCGGTCTAGAAACGGCCGAGAGGATTCTCGTACTGATTACACGACACCTCGTAATCTGCAGGCCCTCGGGCTGAGCAGCGATCGCTTGGTAGGCCAAAGCCCTTCAAGGGCTGGAGTGCCATGGGGTGGGGGTCATGAGCGACGATTAGGTACAACGAGTATGATAGGAAAATCAGCCTTTCCAAAACTAAAGTGATGTCAGTAGGTAAGACACTTAAGAGAAATGAATGTCAGGTTGTAGTCTCCCAGGATGGTAGTATAGTAAGTGAGATTGAATCAAGGTTCAGCAAAGCTAATGCAATCGGCTCGCAGTGGCTATTAACAGTATTCTGCAAGAAAACAGTCAACTCCTGAACGAAACTATCTGTACACCGCTCTGTTTATAGACCAACTTTGCTGTATGGGAGCAGATGCTGGGTAGACTAAGGACATCTTAGAAGTAACGTAAATGAAAGTAGCAAGAATGTTTGCTGGTACGGACAAGTGGGAACAATGGCATGAGGGTACTCAGAATGAGGATATAAAGGCTAAGTTAAGAATTAATTGGATGGATGAAGCCGTACGCAGAAACCAGCTTAGGTGGTGAGGCCATGTGAGGCGAATGGAGGAGGGTATCTTATTTACGAGAATAATGGATTTGGTCTTGGTGGGTAAGAGAAGTAGGGGGACAGCAATACGACGCTAATTAGACTCAGTTTCTAATGATTTAAAAATAATAGGTATAGAACTGAACGAGGTCACAGAGCTAGTTACAAATATAGGATTCTTGTGGCGTTTAGTAAATTCCCAAAGCCTTGCAGACTGAACGTTGAAAGGCATAACCGTCTATAATGAATATGTATGTACGAAGAACGACGAGGTTCGTAGCTTTGATAATGTTCTTTTTCAACAATTTGCTTTACGTCGCACCGACACAGATAGGTCTTATGGCGACGATGAGATAGGAAAGGACTAAGAGTGGGAAGCAGTAGTGGTCTTAACTAAGGTACAGCTCCACCATATGCCTGGTCTGAAAACGGGAAAACACGGAAAACCATCTTCAAGGCTGTCGAGAGTGGGTTTTGAACCCATCATCTCCCGAATACCTGTATAAGTTGCATTAATAGTTATTATAGTTATTCATCCATGTTTCATTTTATGGGATAGCAGGCCCAGGGAGAGTGTTTCTCAAGATGATTTTATATCGCTTGAAAGAACAGTATATACACCGAGCGAGTTGGCCGTGCGGTTAGGGCCACGCAGGTGAGAACTTGCATCCGGGAGATAATGGGTTCGAATCCCACTGTCGGCAGCCCTGAAAATGGTTTTCCGTGGTTTCCCATTTCCACACCAGGCAAATACTGGGGCTATACCTTAATTAAGACCACGGCCGCTACCTTCCCACTCCTAGGCCTTTCCTATCCCATTGTCGCCATAAGACTTATCTGTGTCGGAGCGACGTAAAGCAAATTGAAAAAGAAACAGTACAGGGTATTTAAAACAGTTAACATTTTTCCAAAAGTTTACGAACTATAGGTCATGTGCTTCTATATGTAATCTCGATATATACTGAATACCGAGATTTCCCTCAAACGTTTCATGATTTTATCTTGCATGACGCTCAAGTAATTTCACGATCGGTTCGAATGCGTTTGAAAGTTTCTCAGGACGTATTTCGCTAGAATTCCTATTGTAGGTCAGTGAGTATCAACATGACGCATGAGTTCTCTTAACGTTACAAATTGAGTTATTATCCTACAACGAATATAAATTGTATTCATGAACTTCACAGAAAAATACAGCGTAACATAAACTGAGTGAGTCGTCATTGTAGTATTACTGCATTCAACTATGACGGCCTCAGTCTTTTTGAGTTAGAAAATCAACCTACTTTGCTGAAAGTATTAAGACAAGCCCCATGACAGGAAGCTGCGCCGTTCGAATATCAAGGTTTGAATTCTGACGTAGATAGTGTGTATGTTAAACCTATATTCCGCGTGGATTTATCCCACAATAGTAGGTTTTCCATCTGAGGTATCGGTGGACAATTTCAAAGGTACGCACAGTTACAGCAATTCTAGTTAAACTTTCTACATCGGACACCATACCAGGGCATGTTATAAACTTGAACACTGTAGGCAAGTGCAGTCTATAACTACAACTGACCCAAACTTCTATATTGATATAATAAAACAAGAACTAGGAAAAATGACATCAATGCCTCCATCAGTTCCGAAATCTGTATATTCAGTATACAATTCTAGGAGGAAAATTACTAAAAGTAAGACCTTTTAGTTATTGAACAGCTGCACTTAGGTTCAGAGTTCAGATCAATAAGTGTAAGGGAGGTCTTTCATATTGTATATACTAGTGGTTGAATTCTTTGTTAATTTATGGCCAATATATTGTGGCGGATTATCGGGGTCTTTAAAAATAAAATTACGACACAAGAATGCTTTACTATCCATTAAATGTATTGAACTATTATTTACAGTTAATCACAAGTTCGCTCGCGTTTCAGTTTTCCACTCGACACATTTTTTCTAACGATCGTAAACACACACACAGTCGGGCGATACACCGCTCACCGGCGCGTCGGACTCCTCGTCCCCAACACAGTTTCTCATAGCACAGTGTTGTCCCAGAACAAGTAACAAAATTGAGTAAGTTCTAAGACTACCATGGCCATCGTAACCTGAGAGTTGAACTGCAGAGCTACAAATACTTTCCAAAGACATAAGCTATACTGTAAGATACTATAGCGACCCCACTTGCTGCGCCTGAGGTGTGATTTATGGGGAGTTCTCTAGAATAGCTACTCCTCTGTGGCCATTGCGATCTTTCCGAATTAGCAGTTCCTTGTAATGTAGTCTGGATAACTGATAATAATTATTATTTCATGTGGCTATTTCTGGCCTGGTGCAGTCCATGTAAGGCAGGCCCTCCGACGATGATGGGCGGCATCCGTCGTGCGTAAGAAACTGCATTTTATTGTAATAGAGGATAGCGGTGTGCGTAATGTGTGAGTTGTAAGGATGTTCGGACAGCACGAACTCCCAGTCCCAGAGCCAAAGAAATTAATTTAAGCTTAAAATCTCTGACCCGGCTGGGAATCGAACCCGGAGCCCTCTGAATCGAAGAGCACTATGGTGACCATTCAGCCAAGGAGCCGGGCTGGATAACTGATCACCAGTACTGAAATGGTTTATAAAGAAAAGAAAAGAAAAGAAAAGAAAAGAAAAGAAAAGAAAAGAAAAGAAAAGAAAAGAAAAGAAAAGAAAATCGGAACAACACACTTTCTTACAAAATTATCACATTCCCCAGCTGTGAGACATTCTAAAATGTTGAGATACTTGGCTCCACTATGGGAAATCTTTGGAAACTCGAAAATTATTCGCAGTATAATCTTAAAGGCTTGCCAGAAATATTATGGATAATTTTACTTCACGTCTACGTGGGGGCTTGCATTCCATTTGAACTTTTGAAATTAATTAAGTAATTAATGAACGTAGGCTTTCGTGGCTCATAGTATTAACGTAAATAAATATATGAATACTGGATTAAAGTCACTATATTTATTTAATGAAGCCGAGCTTTCAGCCAAATTGCATTGGCCTTCATCAGCGACAGTGAGTACTAATCACAGGCATGCCATAACCATGGCATCGCTCATATAGTGGTATTAATCACAGGTACTGTTGACCGTACCGCGCTCCTGCGTGCTACTAATCACAAACCTATTTGGTACCTAACATAGCGGCACTACGCGCAAGTAAAAGCGACCCATGGTGTTCCCCGCGCGGTGGCACTAATCACAAGTAGTTTCATGGTTCTAGTACAATCATCCCTTGGTCGCACCTTTTAGTCGCCTCTTACAACATGCAGGGGATACGTGGGTGTTTTCGTCTGCATTCCCCACCCACAGGGGTTGTGTGTGTGGTCCGCGAGATATATTTTATTTCCCTCAAGTCCGCCGGCAAGCCGGTTAGGACCCCCCTATCCACCACCTGGGACGCGCTACGTGGGAGTATCACCTCCACCCCTGCTACGCCAGCGTAATAGGTTCGTGGAAGGTAGAAAGGAATGATAAATCTACCACCATTTAAGTTGAATAATAATATCAAATTTGCGTTGTGATCTGATTCAGTGTGTGATAGGATAAGCATGGAATTTGTATACCGTACTTTTTAACAGAGTTAAAGCAGTAACCGCAGCAATGTAACAAAGTACCGTAGCAAGAAGAACTGCAACAACTTTTGAGGTTTTCGTGAATTGGAATCCAAGTGTTAACTGTCATTGAGTGGAGAATAAAAAACAAGTATTGATAGAGAATTATGTGAATAGAAACAAGTGCGGTTATAGACCACAAAAAGGTTAATTTCAGATTTTCAGTCTGCACCAAGTAAATGAGAAAGTCTCTCACAGGAAATGAGGACTATAACAGCGAATTATGTTTTTGAAATCTAAATAAAGAATATGATAAGAGCACCAAGGGACAGGAACGGGACCATACTGGGGAATTAGGGTATAAAAGTTAGGTAACACAGGCAGACAATGGTATTTAGGCTATACGCCTATTGATAATTAGGCAGCAATGAGGGTTGAGGACAGAATGAGTTACAGTGGTCTAGCGAAAAGCTTTTACCTCTCTTCTTCATTGTATATAGACCATTTACTTAACGACATGTATTTTAGCGGTGGAATTTATCTTGTAATCAGTTCGGCTAATCTTTAGCCTGGTTGTGATGTGCGAGTGTTGAAAACTTCAGCTGGAACTTGAACTTGAATAAATCAAGTATGATATCAAAATTGGTATATCAAAGTTATTAAAGACGGAATGGAAGGTAGGATAAAATAAATTGGAACAGGTGAACCATTTCTTGCACCATGGATATCCCCTCCCACCCCTAAAATGGCAATATAGTGAGATAACAGAATCTAGATGTAGGAAAACTAATGTAGCTAATGTACATATTGCTAGTGATTTAACTTCGCAATAACACATTGAACATCGAAGTTTTCAGCGATGCAAGAATAGGAAAGGGTTAGGATTGGGCGCGAATCGGCCATGACCTTAAGCATTTGCCTGGTGTAAAAATCGGAAACTACGGAAAACCACCTTCAAGGCTGCTGACCATATTTCTTAAGAAGGGAGTTAGTTCGAAACAGTCCGACTCATTGGCTGAATGGTCAGCGTTGAGGCCTTCGGTTCAGAGCGCCCCGGGTTCGATTCACGGCCGGGTCGGGGATTTTAACCGCGTGTGATTAATTCTTCTGACTCGGGGACTGGTAGTTTGTGTTTGTCCCCTCACTTCCCTCTTCATATTTAGACAACATACTACACTACCAATCACCAGAGAAACATGCAATAGTGATTACATCCCTCCATATAGGGTTGGCATCAGGAAGGAGAATTTGCTTTACGTCGCACCAACTCACTTATGTTTTATGACGATGATGGGATAGGGGAGGGCTAGGAGCGGGAAGGAAGCGGCTGTGGCCTTGATTAAGGTACAGCCCCAACAGTTCCCTGGTGTAAAATGGGAAACCACGGAAAACCATCTTAAGGGCTGCCAACAGCGGGATTTAAACCCGCAAACTAACAGCTACGAGCCCCAAACCACGTGGCCACTCGCTCGGTAGCGTCAGGAAGCGCATCCTGCCATAAAACAGGGCCAAATCCACATGTGCGACACATTTCGCACCCGCGACCCCGCAGTTGTGAGAAAAGCGAAAGAAGAAGAAGAAGAAGGAGTTAGTTCGAAACATATGTTCTTTACATTGCCCTGCATCCCGCGACTCCAGTGTGAAAGCTGCATGGACATTTTATTTGTTAGATAGGCTGACGGACATGTAAGTAGTAACAATTAGTTCTGATACAAAGAGATAGGAACAGCGAGAACTCAGAACTAAGAGGTTGGATGAAAATCAACGTAGGTTGATGGGTTAAAAGAGCAGAATGAAGGCAACTAATAAAATCAGCTGTGGTACCGGTACGTCAGAGAAGCGGGGCTTTGCTCATCTTGGCCAGTACAGCTGAACGACAAATATATTTACAATGAAAATGTACGTATGATTCTAATTTGACGAATGTCACAACTGAGGAGTGTCTGTTCAAAAGGTGCTATTTCCACTTCCAGAAAATAAATCAGTATTTCGTCCACATAGTGAATATTATCGATTGCCATGAGCAATTCAGACCAGGAAGATGCAATGTCTTAAAAGTTGTAACAAACCTGATCATGGACACGTTCCATGTGCCTTTTATTTTACGTTTCTTGCGCTTTTTCCCCACAACTTTCTTAAGGCGAAAATAGCACATTTTGAACAGACACCCCTAAATTTCTAGTTTGACGTTTCCAAACGCCTACGTACGTGCCGAACGTGTCGAGACAATGAATTGGTAAATAAGCAAGCAATGACATTAGAGAAACCAGGGGCATAGCTCATAAGGTACACAGACCTAATTTATTTACAGAATCCACTAGTAGAACACATTTCATAATGAATATATTTAATACATATACTTAAAAAAACGTAGCAAACGCGTTTTTAAATTCAGAACTGAATGCTGCATGATAGTTTTTCTCGAAGATCTTAAGTGATAAGAACGTGATTCAATTCATTTGTCTAGTTCTCGTTTCAGTTGTTTGCGTTTTTCCGGTTTCTTATGTAGCCGGTCTTCTGTGTTGGGGATATGGTTGTTTTCTACCACGATTTGTTTTATTATTTGTATTTCGTTGTTAAAATCGGTTTGGCTCATTGGTATAGTTATAGCACTGTGTATCATCGCGTTCAGTCCTGCTAATTTGTGTGAAGCTGAGTGATGTGAATCTAGGTTTATTGTGTGTGATGTTTGAGTAGGCTTCCTGTATATCTTAGAAGACAGTTTATCTTCACTTCTACTGATCGTGATGTCCAAAAAGTTGATCCACCCATTGTGAATTTGAACACATTGCGTAAAGACTTTAGTGTGTTTAGTAAGTGTTCTGCATTTGTGACGTTACTGTAATACACGCATATTACGTCATCCACGTATCTCTCCAATGCATTATTCCTTTGGCGCGACGGTCGTTTAAGAGCTTGTTCTCAATGCTATTTAAGAATATATTCGCTATTATTCTCCATAATGGTGAACCCATGGCTAATCCTACTAAAAATACAACGGAAAAACGTAACAAATTCATACCGAAGACGATAAATATATGGTTCTTAATTTCGTGAATAAAACACGTACAAAACAGCTAATGCGTTCAAAGGGAAAGGATTCAAAATAGCGTTAAGAACAAACAACACATTACAAAAAAAAAAAAAAAAAAAAAAAAAAAAAAACGATAAATGAATGAAAAGGACAACTTTTATAAATTAGGAATTTATTAATTTAAAGGCCAAGAATCAGAATGTAAAGGACAATTTTTATAAATCAGGTATTTATGAATTCAAAGGCAAAGAATCAAATTGTAATACCATGTACATCGGCCAGACGAAACGTAATTTCCACACCAGATACAAAGAACACAAAAACGCAGTTAAATACAACAGGCACTCAGCATTTGGTGAACACATATAGGACAACTCTCACCACTTCACAATAATAATAATAATAATAATAATAATAATAATAATAATAATAATAATTGTACGGGAGGTACACCAACCCCGTGCATTTAAAACTAGCGCCTTGTAGAAGGCCGTCTATAACAGGAAATCTGAAACTCATTTCGGAAATAGTTTGAACATTTCTCGACAGATGTCGCTACTATTAACTTAACGTGCACCCTCTGGGCCCTCTGGGCGTGAAGATGAACTATTAATTTTCAAATTAATTTTGTGGGTCAAGGTTTCCTGAACTCAATTGTTTATAGTTTATTTTCGGTGTTCTTAAGTTATCAACACTTCTATCTCTTCTCGCCAACTTAATAATATGTTAACCAATAAAAAAAAGTAAATTGTACCAATCACTGTTTTTGATATTTATTTGGTTGTCCAATGAAAATTGGGGTGTGTCAGGGTTTCGGCCCAGAGAAATCTAGAACCTTCCTCTCTGTTATAAAGCTGGGACATTTCGAGCCACGTTGTCTATGTGATCGCTCCAGTCAAGAGGTTTGGAGTGTGTTCGTAGCGGAGGCAGGGGGAAAGGCTCCCTCGTCCATCTTCGGGAGGTCCACCAGCTCGAGGTAATGGCAGATTCTGTTTAACAATGTAATAGTCATTAAAAGCTAGATCGAGGGGAAGGTTCAAATTTCTTTCGCCATGTAACTTTTATTTCTCAACGTAAATTCTCAAACAAGTCTAAAGAACTTAACCGAACTTAGGGAATAAAGAGTGAGGAACCCTCTTGTATTCCCTCCCAACTTGATATTGAGGTGACTATGATTTTGTAACCTTTAAATCTATCTCTTCATTCTGTAAACTTTCCATCTAATCACTCCGTAGTATAGGCTTAGCCTCTGTAACATCGGGCCACATAGGGCTTCAAGTATTTTCATGTGAATTTCGAGGAGTGCAAGTGTTCGCCTTCTTAACATTTTGATTTTCGGCCAGTAACTTTAACCTTTCGTTTTTATCCCTGTTAAAGTCAATTTCATTCTTTTACTTTTAAGGTAAATCAGACTGTTGAGCATATAAGACAGTGTCTACTGTTTGGTTCTGTTAAATGTAGGTAGGTGCCTTAATAGGCCTGGAACTTGTCATTTTGGAGGGTAGTCTCCTAGGAAGTAATTGTGTAGAGCAAAGACGCTCGTCCTACTGGTGTAAAATTTGGAGCTCAGTCTCCTAGATTGAAGGGAGCAATTGAAATTCTTGTTAAATTGGTAGCTAGGGAGTTTCAAGCTCATGTTGTTAAATTGTTGTTATCTGATTATTCTAGTATTGTTACTCAAACTCACGAGCTAGACTTGTTCCTGATTTTATCATTTGTTTGAAAAGAAAGGAAAAAAGCGGAAAGAAATATATCACCAATTTCAAAGTTTTAAATTAATCTCCCATCTTTTCTATATCCAACCATTCATGCCCGCACCTTCTTTCACCTCTGACCACCAAGGTATCCCCGGAATAATAATAATAATAATAATAATAATAATAATAATAATAATAATAATAATAATATTACTACACAAGAAAGGGGATAAAACGAACATCAATAATTATAGAAGAATTAGCTTGATACCAGTTGCTCACAATTTTTTTTTCCAAAGCCCTGCTCACTAGACTTGAGAAACAAACAGACCATCTAATTGGTGAATTCCAGGCAGGTTTCCGAAAAGGAAGATCTTGTACAGAACAAATCCTTAATCTCAAAACTATCCTCCAAATGCGCAAAACCAGACAAACAGTCATTACTTTTGTAGATTTCAGAAAAGCATATGACTCTACAGACCGTCAAACACTTTTTAATACTCTAGAAGAATTTCAAGTGGATAACAAAAACAAGAGAATTAATCAAACAAACATTAACTGGCACTACTTCAAAAGTTAAATTCCTAGACGAAATATCTGAACCTTTTCCTGTTGACACCGCGGTCCGTCAAGGGGATGGTCTATCGCCGTTACTGTTTAACTTGGTACTTGAAAAAGTAATCAGGACCTGGGAAAAGGAAATTAAAGGAATAACCCTTGGAAGACTACGTAAATACAGAATTCACGTGTCTGGCCTTTGCTGATGGCATAGCAATCCTTTCCAACCATAGGCAAGAAGCAATTCATTCCATTGAAAAACTACATGAAATTGCCATCAAAACGGGACTTCAAATTTCGTATGAGAAAACTCAGTACATGGAAAGGAGCCTCACGATACTTAGATGGACAACCTATGATAACTAAATTCGGCAAAATTGTTCAAGTGAACCAATTTAAATATTTGGGAGAAATTATTCAGCCCTCTGGTTTAAACCGCGAAGCAAATAAAGAAAAAAAAATCCAAACTGCAGAAAGTATACAGGATCACTTGGAAGAGGTATAATAAAAAATCAATATCTCGGAATGCAAAACTTAGACACTATAATACAGTGATCAAACCTGAAGCGTTATATTCCTCAGAAACCTTAATCATTGGTGGCGGATCTTTAACCAAAGACATTGAGAAACAAGAAAGGAAAATTTTACGAAAAATGTTTGGCCCAGTTTGTATAGATGGAATATGGAGAATTTTTTTTTTTTTTTTTTTTTTTTTGCTAGTTGCTTTACGTCGCACCGATACAGATAGGTCTTATGGCGACGAATGGACAGGGAAGGAAGCGGCCGTGGCCTTAATTAAGGTACAGCCCCAGCACTTGCCTGGCGTGAAAATGGGAAACCACGGAAAACCATTTTCAGGGCTGCCGACAGTGGGGTTCGAACCTACTATCTCCCGAATACTGGATACTGGCCGCACTTAAGCGACTGCAGCTATCGAGCTCGGTAAAAATAATCATCCCAGGAGATATATTGTCATTCTGAAAAATTCTCACACTTTTCGGAAAAGACGATTGAAATTTTATGGACACATTATCAGAATGAACACTAACAGGCTAACTAAAAGAATTCTCAACCTGGCCCTTTCGTCTAAAACCAAGAACAGCTTCGTGAAATTGAAACAGATCTCCAGGAAATCAACATCTCAGAAGACATTGTACAGGACAGATGTAAATTCAGAACCAAAATCGACAATCACCACTTTGAAGACAAACCCAACACCAGAGCTACTATAACTTTGGCAGAAGAACGAAGGAAGAAGCTCAGCTAGAGGACGAAGAGATTTTGGGAAGAAAAGAAGGCAACACATCAGCTAAGCAAGTTCAACCGTGCTCCTGAGTAGGGCATAACGATGTAAAAATGTTATTTGCTTTACGTCCCATTAACTCTTTTTTAACGGTTTTCGGAGATGCCGAGGTGCCGGAATTTAGTCCCGCAGGAGTTCTTTTACGTGCCAGTAAATCTACCGACACGAGGCTGACGTATTTGAGCACCTTCAAATACTACCGGACTGAGCCTGGATCGAACGTGCCAAGTTAGGGTCAGAAGACCAGCGCCTCAACCGTCTGAACCACTCAGCCCGGCCACCACTTCACAGACATCAACATAGATCTAAGAAGTCGACACATCGAAAATAAAAGCAAATCATTGAATACACTGAACAACAACAACAACAACAAAATTGAATATTTCCTTCACTTCGTGAGTCAACTGTCACTAATTTAGAAAAAAAAAAAGCTCTAGTTTCTGTGATCTTCAATACGTGGAAGAACTTTATTTTAACGGATTGAGAGAAAACTATACATATGCCAACAACAGCGAAAGTCTATTTGATTTTTAAAAATGACAGTTGCATTCTAAGAGTTGTAAATTGATGGAAGAATAGCAGGTGGTTGGGTCTGAAGAAAAGCATGTGGTGGCTTCGTGAGATCGTTGTCTTTTTTTGCTTGCCTCATACGCGAGTTCAGGAAAATCCCTACAGAGAAACCAGTGTAATCCGCAAGCATTGCTTCATTCCAGCGGCCTCGATATCTTTGTTCCATTACAGAAATGGAACCTTTATCCGTGTTCATTACCGACAGCTCCACACCTAGGAGAGAAAAAGTCTAGGTAGGAGTGAAGATTTCTTGCAGGCTAGTCTGCTTTAATATAATATGATATTCTATCCTTACTGCCCTACTTACATAAAATGCAGCAGTATTTAGTGTACCCCAGTTTAATCCCTAAGAATACAGCTATGACTTTTAGATCGCTAGAGATCTTCCACTTGTGTTCACCGTATTTGATTGCGCCGAGGAGAGCTCCTTCATGTGAACTGCATGACCAACAGGAATAGATAGAAGGCGGTTGCTGTTGTGAAGTAACACAGTTTTCAAACTAAGCTTTGAGGTGTCTATGAATAGCCTCCATTCTGTTGGATCATGGTTCAAATTCAAACTTTTCATCAAACCATTAACGTCGCAGCAAAAAATCTAGATTATTTTTCTTCTGAAAAAGAAAAAGGGAGCCCTTCTCTCTGATGTTGTCTGTACTGTGAGACCGTGACATCACGTTGGAGAAGATTCCCTTGTTGTAGTCTTGACCCTAGAAGTTCTGCCTTCTTCTGTGACAAGTGAAGGTCTCGAATGAGACCACTCAATTCCGCTTGACTCAGTTCGTACGGTTTATCATCTTTTTCTTCAAAATCAGGGTCATGGGATGTGTAAGGCTTGTTGGGTTCTTCTTCTACATTGTCTTCATTTTCTACTTCCAACTGATAATTCTGAGGTAGAGTGGGAACTGATAAACTATCTGAATGTGGAATAGGTCGAATAGCAGATCGAAGATTCGGATATTCAACGGTTCCTCTTTCCTTCATTGACAATCCGCCTTTATTGGTGGAGTCAAGCAGAAATAGCAGCCATCTGTATGGTTTGTAGGCTCCCGCCAATTCACACGCAGAGCATAACCCGTAGATCGTTCTTTTTTTCATCCATTCTCGTAGTATAACTAAACACGTGCAACATATATGTGGAGCCCATGACTTATCCTGGCCCCCTACCTTGATAGCAAAATAATGATGATAGAAAGTCTTCACAAGAGGCGTCAGATTGCATTATTTCACTACAAATGTAACTAAAATTACTCATGGAATTTACACATTTTCGTGGCATGATCATTTAACAAATTGTACACATTAAAAGCACTCAAAAACCAGAAATTCTGCACTAATTACAACAGCAACTCACAGCCGCAGCAGCAGTATTTATTTTATAACCTACAAACAGCTGCAGAATGTTGTGTTTTGTTAGTTGACAGGTGCGCCAACTTCCGAAAACATATATTCCTCGAAACTAAAAATGTAGACTCTAAAACAGGATATGTCACTGTCTCTTCAAAGCAAGACCTAATCGGTCATTTTCATGATGATTTTTGAATTCACTAGGTGGAAATTCGTAAAAATAGGCTATTTTCAGCCCGAAACATTTCCATTCTTGGGCAGTGATATTAAAGAAGGTACAGAATTTACATCGCAAAACAAGCTAACCAAGCCAACCTAAATAGCACATTTTTAAAAATTCACCCACTATTCGCGCTACTTAATTTATGAACATTCCACACTTTTTTGGATTAGCGCTTAATGAATCCCACAGGTTACTCTGACTTAAAGGTCTGGAGTGTGGGTTAGAATATTCTAATCTCTAGTAAATTCTCTGAATTTACGCAGCGTCTTGACCACTCCACACGTTTCTAGTAGGTTAACATTTATCAAGAAAATAATCGTTCAAGGTACACTTTAATTCAATTCATACTTTACTCAATCAAGTCATTAACATAAATATAATCCAAAAACACAACAATAAGAATAATAATAAATAAAAACTACGAATATAATTACCAGAATGACGTTCACGCAAACGAAAATGACATAACGGAAAATTAAAAGAAAACTAACCAGCCCATTAAAAGCTCATTAAACAACCCCTAAATAGTTTTCACATAATAGCAAATTAAACTGTAGCGTAATTTGAATGAACTCGAATGTCAAGTAACAAACTGCAACATTTAGGCCAAGCAAAACTGAATTTCAACACCAGATTTACAAAACCAACTTAATAATAATGGTGTGCGACCTGCGCGTCAGAGAGGATGGGGCCCAATCTATGATGAAGTCCCGAAGCATGGGAATTAATCAATTAAGGTTTAAAATCCCCAACCCAGCCGGAATCGAACCCACGAACCTCTGAACGCCTAAAATCAAACTAGAGCGTGGCATAGCGGAAGGTCAATGGATTGATTAGCCAGGGGGAATCACGCCGACAGAGAAACCGTATTGCAACAGCTTGCATTCTATGCTACGGTGGAGAGCAGTGAGGACTTCATTAAGATAAGTTGCAAAATTCATTTTTTTAAGGATTTCAACAGAATTAAATGTTAATACTTTTCTACATGTATTCGAGTGTGATTTGATAGAATTTGATAATTTCTTAAAAGAACGAAACATATCATTCTATTTTAATGAAGTTTTTTCTGTTTCTGTTACCATGTGTTTTCTTTTTCGGATAGTTTATACAGTTAGTTATCCAAAATTAGTTTCGACAGACTGAAGAACCTAACAGTTATAAAAAATAGGAATGAAGAGACTTCACGACACTTTAATTACTAACTACGATTAAATCTTTCGAAAAATTACAAGTTGTAATACGTCTACTGAAAATATTTTAAGATGGTTATTACAGTAGAATAATGATTAATAACTGAAAGAATCGTGTCAAATAACTGTTGTGTTGAACTAAGTTTAATCTGTTAAATGATCTCTTGAACTTCGCCGCCCTCTTTCTCGGCAATATTTTACAATGCAGTTCGTTTTCATGTTTTGGAGTTCTTACCTATCAAAGGTTCCAATCGCTAATGCTGCACATTATAATATATTTGGCTATCAGTTCAACGAATTTCTAAGTATAAGAGTGGATCAAAGGGAAGGGGAACAGGGGCCACAGAATGAAATCAAGGTTTATTTAAAAAGTAATCTACCCTGCTCGTAGAACCTTTGGCTGAGACTGGAACCAGCTGCGAACATTGTTCAAGTAGAAGCGCCCACGTTTTATTTTAATGGAACAAAGATATAGAAGTCGCATAACAATCAATACAGCAGATCAGGGCTAGACAGTCGGAGCTCTTGGTGAAACAGTGGGAAAAGGGCTTGTGAAAATTTGGAGACTACTTTTGAAATCACAGCAAAAGTTGTCCCATTTGCGATCACTCTCATTACAGTGGCAAACAAGAATGTGAAGAAAGACCAGTTCGTGTCCCATTTGCGACCACTGTAAAATTAACAGCAGCCTATCAGCGTTTTCCAACGGGGACTGCTGATTCGGGTGTACTCCACACAACCTTGTGATAAAGATTCTTCCAACCCGTTTCCTCTCTCTCTCTCTCTCTCTTGAGGTTCTTTGAGGTAATATTAGTCTACAGTTTTTAACATACTGTAATTAATCCAGCTGTAGACATCCGCTGTTATGTTGCTATCTGCGTGCCCACTTACGACATGCAGGTCAGTGAGACGAAGAAAGGCAAGCCGTGTGCTTTATATAATGGATACTCTTACAGGAATTTACGGAAAAGTCAGGGATGGTTGGTGACATGCATTTTTTATCGCTGGCTTTACGTCACACTGACACAGATAAGTCTTATGGCGCCAATGGGATAGGGAAGGGCTAGGAGTGGGAAGGAAGGAGCCGTGGTCTTTATTAAGGTACAGCATTTGCTTCTTGTGAAAATTGGAAACCACGGAAAGCCATCTTCAGGGCTACCGAAAATGGGATTCGAACTCATTATTTCCCGAAGACAATCTCATCTTTTCGCGTTATCATTACAGAATCATAATTTCTTCAACTTATTTTAATCTAAACATTTTCTGAATATTAAGTTCTGGAATCTTGCACATCTAATCCGACCATACAGACAAAAATTATCATTTTATTTATATAGGTGAAAGTAGGATAAGTGGCCGCACGTTTTAACACGCTACGGCTATGGAGCCAAGTTCTGCATTCGGGAAACGCGTGGGTTCGAACCCCACCATCGACGGTTCTCAGAATGATTTTCTGTGGTTTAATATTTTCGCTTCCAGGCAAATGCCGGTACAGTTCCTATCCATCGGCCAGAGCTGAGTTCTCCCACCTCTTAACCAATTTCATTCACCATAACACATTTCATCTTCATTAGCTTCTCAACTGAGGTTGGTGTCAGGAAGGGCATCCTGCCGTTGAAACATACCGTATAAATTAATCTCATCTCATACCGACCCGGTATCAAGAAACGAGACTAAGGGGTAAACATACATACAGATAGATGAAAGTAGGCTAATTATATACTGAGCAGCTGTTTACATAGTGTCAGTATGAATGTTTGAACAGTCTGATGATTATTTAAACAGTTATTTATTAGTGTTCCCTATTGTATAGGAAAGTGTAAATTAACTGTTAAGTTTGAGATGAGCTACAATTGCTTCAAAAAGGGTAGCACTATCGAAAAAGCAAAGTATCAACGGTTTTAATACGCCCATCGTTTGTCCGACTTCTTAAAACTCATTTAAATGCCTTTACACCCACAACCACAACTCTAAATAAAAAGTTCATTTGAGTTCTGTTTATTCTCTGTCAGTCCCGATATTAACGCACCAGTCTCAAACGGTAAATATAAGTAATTTAATGAGTTTCAACATACGATTCGTAAGAATCCTAGTATGTAGTTTCGCCAGTTACTTGAGGGATGTCTTCCTGTATGAGTCCTTCAGTAGGGAGTCCGGCTCCATGGCTAAATGGTTAGCGTGCTGGCCTTTGGCCACAGGGGTCCCGGGTTCGATTCCAGGCAGGGTCGGGAATTTTAACCATAATTGATTAATTCCGCTGGCACGGGGGCTGGGTGTATGTGTCGTCTTCATCATCATTTCATCCTCATCACGACGCGCAGGTCACCTACGGGTGTCAAATCAAAAGACCTGCATCTGGCGAGCCGAACTTGTCATTGGACACTCCCGGCACTAAAAGCCATACGCCATTTAATTTTTTTCAGTAGGGAATTCTCTCACAGCAACCTGACTGTAATGTCATTGATAAGAGTGATCGCAAATGGGACGTCACCAGTATAACGATAGGTAATTCTGGCACTGAAATCAGGAACTATTCCAAAAGGTTTCGAAGGGAACGCGAGAAAGCAGGGAAAAATGCACCCAACTTTATCTTCAAAGTAAGTACGTTGAAAACATAGCAGTAAACATAAAATAAAGTAAGTCCTATAATTTGGTTTGCAGAAAGACTTTCAAAGGACTACTACTACTACTACTACTACTACTACTACTACTACTACTACTACTACTACTACTACTACTACTACTACTACTACTACTACTACTACTACTACTACTACTACTACTACTACTACTACTACTACTACTACTACTACTACTACTACTACTACTACTACTACTACTACTACTACTACTACTACTACTACTACTACTACTACTACTACTACTACTACTACTACTACTACTACTACTACTACTACTACTACTACTACTACTACTACTACTACTACTACTACTACTACTACTACTACTACTACTACTACTACTACTACTACTACTACTACTACTACTACTACTACTACTACTACTACTACTACTACTACTACTACTACTACTACTACTACTACTACTACTACTACTACTACTACTACTACTACTACTACTACTACTACTACTACTACTACTACTACTACTACTACTACTACTACTACTACTACTACTACTACTACTACTACTACTACTACTACTACTACTACTACTACTACTACTACTACTACTACTACTACTACTACTACTACTACTACTACTACTACTACTACTACTACTACTACTACTACTACTACTACTACTACTACTACTACTACTACTACTACTACTACTACTACTACTACTACTACTACTACTACTACTACTACTACTACTACTACTACTACTACTACTACTACTACTACTACTACTACTACTACTACTACTACTACTACTACTACTACTACTACTACTACTACTACTACTACTACTTTGGGGTTCTTATTGACAGGAATTGCACATTTGGTGCACATGTGAAGGCAGTAACCCAAAAGGCAGAGAAGAAGGCATCGGCATTAGCCAGACTTATGCCTAACATCGGGGGACCAAGAACAGTTAAGAGACAGATTATGTGCTCTGCAGTATATTCCATTTTACTTTATGCTGCACCTATCTGGCACAATGCACTCAGGAGGAAGATTCACCGAAGAGCTATGGAAAGAGTACAGAGGAAAATGCTGCTCAGAGTTACCTGTGCATATCGAACCGTTTCGACAGCAGCTTTACAAGTTGTAGCTGCCAGTATTCCCATTGACCTCCTCGTTGCAGAGAGAAAACTTTGGCATGAAAGGGGTGCAACTATATCTGCTGAGGAAAAGAAAGCCTCGAGGAACCAACTCTTACTAGAGTGGCAAGACCGATGGGATGGCACAACCGATGTTGGCCAATGGACAAAAAAGCTAATACCCAACATAGGAGACTGGCTTAAATGTAGACATCGGCAGGTAGATTACTATCTGTCGCAGATCCTGACAGGACATGGAAGATTCGGCGTATACGCCATGAAGATGGGAAAGACGCAGGGAGATGGTTGTTGGTACTGTTCTGAAAGGGATACAGTAGAACACACCTTTTTCTACTGTGTTCGATGGGAAGAAGAACGAAGAAAAGCCTGCCAACAACTTGGCCGACAACTCACGCCAGGGAATCTGGTTCAGATTATGTTAGAGAGCCCGTTTGCCTGGAACACAGTAAAGGCAATGGCGACAAGCATTATGGGGATGAAGGAGAAAGAAGAGAAAGGAAGAACTTAATAACATACATCACTCCATTCTGATGTCATGCCGACAAGCAGTTCCAGAATGGTTTGAGTGAAGAGGGCAGGGGTTTTTAGTTGGTGGAAATCCAACTCCCACACAGAGTGGTGTCTTTAAAAGATTTTCCCCTGCCATAACAAAAAAAAACTACTACTACTACTACTACTACTACTACTACTACTACTACTACTACTAATGAAGCTAATAAAGGATTCTAAGAGAAATCTCTGGCAAAAGCTATGCGAAGATCTAGACAGTGATATCTGGGGAGCGGGATATAAGATAGTGACCGGTCGAATAATCAACAGGGTACCAGTTCAGCTCCCAGCTGATAGAAGGAAAGCCATAGCAATGGAGTTGTTCCCTTGTACTAATGACAGACTTGAAACGGAATCAGATTTTTGTGTTGCAGAACCGTTCACTGTGATTGAGTTACAAGAGGTAGCACGCAATATGAAGACTGGCAAGGCACCAGGTGTAGATGGAATCCCACCAGAAGCCATCAAGTATGCAGTTGAGGTGGCACCTGGTTGGATCTTATCAGTCTTCAATGATTTATTAAAAAAGCGTGAATTCCCCGATGAGTGGAAAGTAGCCAAGCTAGTGCTGTTATTGAAGGCAGGGAAACTATCATTAGATCCATCAGCATACAGGCCACTGTGCTTATTAAACACCTTGAGCAAACTTTACGAAGGATTGATTAAAACTAGACTGGAGAAAGAACTTGAACAACAGGGAGGACTTTCTTCGAACCAGTTTGGATTTAGAAAGGGTAGAACCACAACCCAAGCTATTGAGAGGGTGATTCAAATACAGGCAGAAAGCAGTGAGAAATGGGCTGCCTTGATAACGCTAGATGTCAAAAATGCTTTTAACACTGCTTCTTGGAGCATTATTTTGAGAGAACTTCGTAGGATGAACATTTCTCAGTATCTACAACAAATAATCGTTAAGTACTTCAAAGGACGAAGAATACGATTTCATGATTTAGAAGATCTTGAAATGAGTGCTGGCGTTCCACAGGGATCTGTCCTAGGACCCACCTTGTGGAACATTCTATATGATGGTGTCTTACGCCTGCAGCTGACAAAAGGGACAACATCTATTGGTTATGCAGATGACCTTGCAATAGTGGTAATAGCAGAGAATGTAGAAGAACTGACCTTCCGAGTAAATGAATCACTGAGACGAGTTAACCTTTGGATGGTAAATAATAAGTTGAGACTGGCTCCACATAAGACTGAGGCTGTAATTTTGAAAGGTTCCAGGAATTGGAAAAATGTCCGTTTCTTATTAAATGATACAGTGATTATCCCAGGAAAGTCTGTACGATACCTTGGGGTTCTTATTGACAGGAATTGCACATTTGGTGCACATGTGAAGGCAGTAACCCAAAAGGCAGAGAAGAAGGCATCGGCATTAGCCAGACTTATGCCTAACATCGGGGGACCAAGAACAGTTAAGAGACAGATTATGTGCTCTGCAGTATATTCCATTTTACTTTATGCTGCACCTATCTGGCACAATGCACTCAGGAGGAAGATTCACCGAAGAGCTATGGAAAGAGTACAGAGGAAAATGCTGCTCAGAGTTACCTGTGCATATCGAACTGTTTCGACAGCAGCTTTACAAGTTGTAGCTGCCAGTATTCCCATTGACCTCCTCGTTATAGAGAGAAAACTTTGGCATGAAAGGGGTGCAACTATATGTGCTGAGGAAAAGAAAGCCTCGAGGAACCAACTCTTACTAGACTGGCAAGACCGATGGGATGGCACAACCGATGTTGGCCAATGGACAAAAAAGCTAATACCCAACATAGGAGACTGGCTTAAATATAGACATCGGCAGGTAGATTACTATCTGTCGCAGATCCTGACAGGACATGGAAGATTCGGCGTATACGCCATGAAGATGGGAAAGACGCAGGGAGATGGTTGTCAGTACTGTTCTGAAAGGGATACAGTAGAACACACCTTTTTCTACTGTGTTCGATGGGAAGAAGAACGAAGAAAAGCCTGCCAACAACTTGGCCGACAACTCACGCCAGGGAATCTGGTTCAGATTATGTTAGAGAGCCCGTTTGCCTGGAACACAGTAAAGGCAATGGCGACAAGCATTATGGGGACGAAGGAGAAAGAAGAGAAAGGAAGAACTTAATAACATACATCATTCCATTCTGATGTCATGCCGACAAGCAGTTCCAGAATGGTCTGAGTGAAGAGGGCAGGGGTTTTTAGTTGGTGGAAATCCAACTCCCACACAGAGTGGTGTCTTTAAAAGATTTTCCCCTGCCATAAAAAAAAATACTACTACTACTACTACTACTACTACTACTAGGCCTTTTTTCCGAATTTTCCAATTTCTGGGGTTTGGCATGGTGTAGTTATTTATTTATTTATTTGGCCAGATGCCCTTCCTGACACTAACCTTATGTGAAGGGCTGTATTCCCTATTGCTTGTTTCTGTGGTGGTTGGTAGTGTTGTGTTGTATGCAGATGTGTATTAAGGCGAGCGCTAACACCCAGTCTCCGAGCTAAAGGAATTAACCATGTGCTGTTAAAATCCCCGTGCCGGCCGCGAATCGAACTCGGGGTCCTCTGAACCATAGGCCAAAATGCTGACCATTAAGCCAAAGAGCCGGACACAATACACACTAACTGTGAGTATACTTCTATTAGCACATAGACATACAGACTACCATTCGGTCCAGGAATGACACATCCTCCTCACTGTAAAGGTTATGCTCCTTTCCCGTTTATCCTCAATACATTATTTTAAATGAGAGAGATGATTTGCATCTCATTGTGAGTGCTGTCCACAACTTTAATGATCAGTTTGAGAAGCCGGGCGCGGCACGACCTCATTCAGCCTAGGTCCATTAATTAAGGCGGCTACCGCGCCAAGGAAGAGGAAATCTGCTCCATATTTCACCGCATGAGGATATAAGTGATTATGACTCACTAGCGGTGAAAGTATTTTATGCATAGCCCTTCTACTCCTAATGCACCGGGCGAGTTGGCCGTGCGGTTAGGGTCGCGCAGCTGTGAGCTTGCATCCGGGAGATAGTGGAGTCGAATCCCACTGCCGGCAGCCCTGAAGATGGTTTTCCGTGGTTTCCCATTTTCACATCAGGCAAATGCTGGGGCTGTACCTTAATTAAGGCCACGGCCGCTTCCTTCTAACTCCTAGGTCTTTTCTATCCCATCGTCGCCATAAGACCTATCTGCGTCGGTGCGACGTAAAGCAAATAGCAAGAAAACACATCCTAATGCCACGTGCTTAATACATTTTCCACTTTTTAGTTTCCGATCTGATTTAGGAAGTGCGCGGACCACATTTGTAGTGAGTTCCATTCCCTCTTAACACAAAACAGCGGAAAATATGGAAGAGTTCCGACCCTTTGCAGAATGATGGGATCAGCGAAAGAAAGAAAGAAAGAAAGAAAGAGCGTACACAAAAATGAGGTCTTTTCCTGCGTATTCACAATGAACAGTAACCATTTGTATATATACAGTATATCCGGAGCTGTATGTAAAGTCCCGTTATGTGCCACTTTATATACCACCTCCGACATTCATAGTTAGGATTTCTGCTAGAAGAAACACTTCCTAGGATTATTTCGGTTCTTTTTGATTTCCTTATGATTTTGTAAGGTGATTTTATAAGGTCATCTTTATTACTTGCTTTTAAGGCATTTCCATGACGAAATCATATTTTAACTGGGCGCGATTTTCGCAGATTTCTGTTTGGGCGCATTTTCAACGGGCACGATTTGCATGTATCCGTACCATTATTCCTATTTCCATACAGAAGTTTTAAATATTATTTCACTATTCTCAACAACGATATTTTTACTTACCAGTGAGTCATAACTCATAACTGTGTTAAACATTCTGTATACGGCTGATAAAACTGAAAGACAGACTGCGAATATATCACTGCCAAATACTACTGATCCACTGTATCGGTATGAAAACTACAGAACACTATCGAAAATATTTATCAATGCTAGTCCTACCGTCCGAGACAGAGGGCATGGATTTATCGAAGAAGCTAGACAAGAAACATAAAAGAGAGGTGCATGACAATCGAAAGCAATACCCGACTCGTCACGAGACATCTCGGCCAATCTCATCCAACTTAAAGTGAAAGAAACCAATTATATTCATAGTGACTTGACTGGCAGACAGAGTCCAGATGCATACCGCAAGACGTTACATCATATAATGTGTTTTTAAACGGAATGGAGAACGTTTAAAGATGCATCCATTAGAAACACTCAAACCTTGAGGACAACACCATAAGTAAACTTTGTAAGTCATGCCAGAGGAACTCCCGTTATAAAGTAACTCAAGTCCTGGAAGAGTTCTCACCAAGAGTAGGCAAGATGTTCAACCGCAACAGTTTCAGTATTCTAGAGAAAAAGAACACAGCCATTTGGTTTTACGCACCAATGCTCTTTTATGTCAACGTAGAAGTACAGCCTCCTTCTACTCCGAAGATGTTTATCTACTATCAGGATGGAGAGTTCGTACGATCAATCAAGCTCTCTAGTCAGTAACGGTATGGCGTAATCCTAAAACGTTAAAACAATGAAATAGTTCAAGAAACTTTACAACAAATTGTCGGAAAGAGTAATCGGGACTTTATAATCAATGCCATAATAGTATGTACCAGAAATAGGTATTCATGCTCTTCAGTAATACTCGTATAATTAACTACGATCTAAAATGGCTCATTACAAGTGAGTCAAGCTGATCAATAATGCATTTCAAAGGTGTATACTAGTTAATGTTTAACCAGGCGTATCTGATGCAGTAAATACAGGTGGTGGTGGTGGTGGTGATGATTATTGTTTTAAAAGGAAGTACAGCTAAGCAACTAAGCAATGCTGAATTGGAATATAAATCAGTGTGCTACAACCCAAGACAGTCAAAGGGACCTCACAAAGTGTAAACGGTGATAATCTAAATGGTAACCAGTTCACAAATGCAACATGAGCAAGCGGTTCACAATGCTTGAGAATGCCTGAGCGTCCAGAGTCCTCATTTGAGGACACTCAAATTACAACAATTACTCAATACCGATGCAGCAAATAAAAACAAACAATGGGGGTACAAAAAACTAGAGGCTTTGTCTGCAACATTCTAACAGTATAGAAGTCGCTAACGAAAATCACACCGGGCGAGTTGGCCGTGCGCGTAGAGGCGTGCGGCTGTGAGCTTGCATCCGGGAGATCGTGGGTTCGAATCCCACTGTCGGCAGCCCTGAAGATGGTTTTCCGTGGTTTCCCATTTTCACACCAGGCAAATGCTGGGGCTGTACCTTAATTAAGGCCACGGCCGCTTCCTTCCAACTCCTAGGCCCTTCCTATCCCATCGTCGCCATAAGACCTATCTGTGTCGGTGCGACGTAAAGCCCGTAGCAAAAAAAAAAAAAAATCACAGAAAACAATACGCTAATTTATACGAAGCACTTATTTACAGGTCATGAGGAAACACATAATTTTAAATGTTGAGATGTCTCAATAGTTTACTTTATGGAGACAAAGACATTTTACCGCAATATGTTTCCACAAGTAATGAAACACCGCATACAGCTTTTTAAACCAAAAAATCTTGGTGTCCTCATGAGGACATAGGGAGTTAATAGAGTTTGAAAGTTATGAGCTTGACCAGGAAAGAACACAGTAGTAATCTACAATAAAAACAATTGATTAATTGATTGAATGATTGATTGATGCTTGTCAATTAACTGATTTGTTTATGTTTCAATGAAAGAGTGTATATTAGTAATGTCTATACTGATGTAACTGTAGATAATAAAAGAGGAAGATAGCGCCCTGTCTCCCAAATCAATTGATTGTAGCAATCCAGGCCAACCAGAGCATTCCTATATTGCACTAGAAACATTAGTTGTACGAGAATTATCTCGTAAGTTAGAAACGATTTGAGGAGTATCGCTTCACTGGAAACGTTCACATTTCTTGTCGCTCAGGTGAAGTTGGCGGCTGAGTCACCATGTCTCGGCATGGTTACGCTATGTTGAAGTAAGGAGGCCTAAAACCACGAGCCAGTAAACAAGACTTGTTCCAAAAAAGTCATCTTCCGTGACCTGAAGTGCACCAACAAGAAGACAGTGAACTCCTATACACCATGCTCTTATAATGGGGACAGGAGCAAGACAAAACATTAATATGATGACAAGCACGTGCAGGAGTTTACAAAAAGGCCATGAGAGCCGCATTGTCCCAAATCTAAAATTCCTATGCCTTGTTAAGTCAATCGTAACTGAAGCGGAAAGGAACACTGTCCATTCTATATTTTTAAACAGGGATATCACAGTTATATGCCTCTAACCTTATATATAATTAGGCCAATAGGAAATGAAATTTATAAAGCGAAATTCCAAGTCTTGTATTTTCTATCATGTAGGTTACTAACTTCATTACTTTAACAGACACGCATGGTTTATCTAAGATGAAAATCAATTCATTGCGCTGACCAAGGAGCCAACTGGACAAGAGCTGAATTCCAATTTCACCGGCAACTGAAATTGAAACGGTTGTGGTGATTTACGTTTCGAGAAACAAAATGATGAATAGAATTCATCTCTATGTGACAAGAACAGAAAGAGGAATAAAAAGAGTTGCGACCACTCGCACAACAAAGGTTACAGGTAAAGATTCAATGTTACTAATTTTACGTCTCACTAACTACACTTGTAGTGTTTTCGGAGACATCGAGGTGCCGGAATTTTGTTCCGCAGGAGTTCTTTAACGTGCCAGTAAATTCACTGACACGAGGCTGACGTATATGAGCACCATAGCTTGAAGAGTTGAGAGAACAGTAGCTCTAGGCTGAGCGGGATTCTAATTGTAGAATGGAGGCTGGAACTGTAGTTTTCATTTTCAGAGATGAGACTTTTGAAAGTTAAATCTAGGCTCCACGGGTTATTTAACTACCCATATTATTCGTGCATAAACTTGTGAATAATGAGAACTATGGTGCACTGTGCTGAGAAATAGTTTAGGCCTTTTACAAAGAATATAAATATGAAAGCTTATCATGCAGTAATAAATGTGTGCTGGCTTACTTTTACATTCAATGAATTTAGCTTAAAGGATGTTACCATTTTGAAATTTCGAGAGTAATGACTTCCTGAAGTGTTAAGGTTTATGCGAGACGGGAGCACATCATACTTAGTGGAGAAACGATCTTTAAAAACAAGTCCTATGCCAATACCTAACTCACGTTTAACGATCGTTTGCAAGCACATTATGTTTTTCGAATATATATATCCCGGATGCAAGCTCACAGCAGCCGCGCGCCCCTAACCGCACGGCCGACTCGCTCGGTAAAATATAATTTCTACTGGGCGTATGTTCCAGTAGCATTATTTTCTTTAAAAAATTAAAATGCTATGTGTTTAACGTCCCTTTAGAATACAGTGTTCTCCCTAGGATCTTTTTAATGGGCACACCGCCCTGCCGTTTTTTACAGACCGTCGGGCTAACATAACCTAGGTATAGTTACATAATATTAATACATTTGCGTCATTGGACGTTCCAAATTAGAATGTAAATACTGTAAAACTGTTTATTTGAATGATAAATCATTATTATCATCATAATTGTATCAATTACATCGGAGTTCAAATGTTTAACTTGACTATCACGTAGTGTCGTGCGCGAGCGGTGTCTGGATTAGCGTGGAATCGCATGCGAGTACTCGATTCTGCATGACGTCACAAAACCGTATGGCACTCCACAACAAATAGTTCAATTTTGCAGTTAATGCTTACCTTTTTTATATATTACTATTAATTTGTTCATATTCATTTTTTACGTAGTATTCCTAGCCCGGCTACTCATTCCTGTACCGGGCGAGTTGCCTGTGCGGTTAGGGGCGCGCAGCTGTGAGGTTCCATCCGGGAGATAGTGAGTTCGAACCCCACTGCCGGCAGCCCTGAAGATGATTTTCCGTGGTTCCCTGTTTTCACACCAGCCAAATGCTGGGGCTGTACCTTAATTAAGGCCACGACCGCTTCTTTCCCACTCCTAGGCCTTTCCTATCCCATCGTCGCCATAAGACCTAACTGTGTCGGTGCAACGTAAAACAAATTGTTAAAAAAAAAAACACATTCCCGTCACCCGAGTGACGAAAATTTCTGGGGAGAACACTGGAATAGAATACTCCTATACCATATTTCCGGATTATTGCAATCCATTTATTTGATACATGCATTACATGATCTTTTTTTTTTTACTGTAAATTGTCTATTACTACATTGCATGTCTAATCCTTGTCCCGTTTCTCTAAGGGGTCGGTATGAAATGAGATGAATCTTTGTAACGAATTTTTACGACGGAATGTCCTTCCTACGCCAACCTCATCAGACGAGTTAATGAGATTAAATGAATGGCGTGATATGTGCAAGAAGGAAGAGGGAAAACGTAGGCCTAGTGCCGGCACATAGCCTACTCATGTCGGACAGCACAAAGGGGTCTGCTCAAGGTTTAACGTCTCCATCCGACGGACGAAACACCATCAACAGCGTCATTTGCCCTCACTCTATATGAGCACTGCTTTTGGCACGCACTCTACATACGACGCTCTTGATATTCAGTATTCGGCATCTTCCTTTCGAGACACACCGTGCTAGATAGAGTGACCACATCCCATTTCATGCTATTATAATTCCTAAGTAGTCTAATTTATCGACTACTTAAAGTTCTACTCCTCCTAATTACCACCTATCTTTTTTTCTTTTTAATGTACTGTATTAACTATTTTACATACCCTTACTTTCGCTACGTTTTAATGTTAATTTTCAAATTTCATGTTCTGCAATATTCAGCAGTTTCCTTAATACTGTTTTGCATACCGATTTATGTCAAGGATAGCAGAAAGATGTCATTAAGCGAAAACCAGGCCAGGAATTTCTCTATTATTCAAACATGCTCTTGTCCTATCCTTCTTCCTTTCAATATCCAAAACATCGTTAATAAAGAATATGAACAATATTGGTGATAATTTACATCCCTGCTTAAATCCAGTATTTGAATAACGTACCTCTCCTATCGTTAAGTCTTCCTTTACTTTAATCGTATATATCACTTCCGCATACATAGCTTCTATAGCCTTTATCTTTTTCATTTGACGGCCCCATTCTAGCCAGCTTCGCAGCGACATCCCGTCTGCTGACCGAATTAAAAGCTTCTTTTAGATCTATAGCTGTAATATACCGCGTGGTACAGCAGCCCCTATGCACTCACTTTTATGCAAACCGCAGATTATATTCAACCTAAAAATATTGACCTAGGCTACTCATAACAATGTCTGGTTTTACTACGCTTTCTATAAATTGTTTATTCGTGTGAATCAAATCAGCATACCGAATGATGGCAAAGAATCGTGAAAATTCTGTATGACACCAACGGCATGTGCAGAAAATAGGATGGCTGAATGACTATAAATAGTATGGACATAACAGCGGTCAACGACAACTCGTGATAGCTGAGCGTACTGGAAATTAGAGAAGGAAACCAGTGCTCGTCAGTCCGAAGTTCCAGTCCATCGTACAACGAATATTTTTATTTCGCTGTTAATGTTCGTGTAAGTCGCGTTGTTTAAAACAAATCTAAATCATGATCAGTTACCGTATTGCAGGTACTCTGCTATGTTTATTTCTTAAGTATCTCTTAAAGGAGCTATTTGCAGTAAAGTAAGCTATTACCGAGAGAGATGCAACGGGCTTGTGTTTGGCCATTTGATTAATGAAGTAAATGTTTAAAATGACCACCACCTTCGCTAGTGCAAATCTGAGCACAGTTGAGAAGGACATTCTTGCTTCCTGCAACATATGTAGCCCAACCTGACCGCAGGCTTCAGTGATGAGCCGCTGTAAATGATTCGGGTTCTCTGGCTCCTGCTCATAGGCTCTTTCCTTTAAATAATCCCAGATAAAAAAATCTAGTGGAGTAAGCTCAGGTGATCTAGCCGGCAATGTGCCAGGATCCCCTTGTCCAGTATATGCCTTATGCAACTGGTTACGCACTGCCAACGACAGGTGCGGAGGAGCCCTGCTGGAACCACATCCTTAACCGTGCCATAAGGGGTTCATTCTCCAATAACAGGGGGAAGTATTCACGAAGAAACTGTGGATAGCGTCGTCCCGTGAGGTTTCAATCGAAGACATATCTTCCGATTATCTTGGCATCTATTATCCTGCACCACACACTGACGCCTCATTTTACCTGAAATCGAGATCCCTTTATCCAGTGAGGATTTTCAACGCTCGAGTAATGGATGTTGTGATGTTTAACAGTTCCGTTGTTGTGAAATATGGATTCGTCACTAAAGAGAATGTCCGTTAAGAAATCCGCGTCAGCTTCAACTTGTTGCATATCCATTGCGAAAGTTCTATCCGTTTTTGAAAATCATCTCCGTGCAGTTCCTGGTGTAGTTGTTGATGGTAGGGGTGGAATTCATGGCGGTGCAATATACGCAGTATAGATTCACGACTGATGTTCAGTTCATTTCCAATGGCCCGTGAGCTTGTATTCGGGTTGTATGCAATTGCGTTTTGAACACCTTCTTCGTTATTTTCAGACGTCACTGGAGCATCCCGAACGGGGGGGGGGGGGTAATATATGAAATGACCACGTTGCACGCAACCGTCTTTCAACACGTCGAAATGTATCTGCAATTGGTAGCCTTCATTCAGGAAATCGTTCTGGATACAAGCGTCTGACTTCCCGAGGATTCTGCCTTGCTTCCCCATAAAGTAGTATAATATTCACATAATCACCCGTGAATGCATAATATTTGCTTTTGCACTAATCGTATAGTAAGTGTTCGCAATTTGCTGCAAAGATTACGACGTGCTCTGTTATGTGCCCTTCGAATCGAACATGCGCAGTTGCTTGGTTGAGTTAGGTGTGTCATAATGTTGATAAATGCAGTGCGCTTCATTCGTTCTAGAAAAAACATGGCACAACAGCCCCAAAGGGCCTTGGCTTACCAAGCGATCGCTGACGAATCCTCTCGGCCATTATTCAAGGCTTTTTTTTGCTAGTTGTTTTACGTCGCACCGACACAGATAGGTCTTACGGCGACGATGGGACAGGAAAGGGCTAGGAGTGGGAAGGAAGCGGCCGTGGCCTTAATTAAAGTAAAGCCTGGTGTGAAAATGGGAAACCACGGAAAACCATTTTCAGGGCTGCCGACAGTGGGGTTCGAACCTACTATCTCCCGAATACTGGATACTGGCCGCACTTAAGCGACTGCAGCTATCGAGCTCGGTGTTCATGGCTTTCTAGACCGGGAGTTCGTTGTAGGCATTTGCCATATGAAGGTCATTTATTATTTACTAGCTGATGTACCCGTGCTTCGCTACGGAATTCTACATTGTAATGTATACAGAATTCTAGGTTAGGTAGTGTACACGTCCTGGGCAAGAAATGCATAGCACTCAACGTTACCCTAGAAACGCGACGGGGAAGTCACCAAACGTCTTTTCTCATATGAAGACTGGGTTAGGGAATTTTTGATTGTAATGGTAGACCTCTTTATGCCTTTGCTGGCAGGACCTAGTGTTTACAGTGCACTATGTCTTCTGGTATAGGCTAGAGCAATTTTGTTACTTTCATAGATCTGTCTCTGTCTTATCCTTGGCCTTGACAATATGAAAGTGACTGAGGTATGAGCGATGCTAGTAATGCCAATTCCTTACGCAGCCAGTCCCTGCTATGAATGGTGTGAAAATGTTGCTCATAGGATCGGTTGATGCATTTCAGTGGGCTTGGCAGACTGATATGTAATAGCAACTCTGGCTCGGTGAGGAAAGCAACGGGAAACTACCTCACTCATTTCCCGAGTACGCCTCTTCAGTGATGCCTAGGGCATCTATGACAGCTGATGGCAGAGCTGTTGAGGATCCTACCAGCGGAAGCGCTGACGGACTGAACATACATACATACATGGTAGGCCCCCTTGCCTACCATCAATCACAATCAGGTTGGGGAGTTTTCATCATAATGGCAGACAATCACTCTGACCTGCCTGTTTGCATCCTCAGAAAGACTGTCTTAGTAGTTTTCCCAACTGAAATAAACATAAGTCATTACAATAAGTCAGGAGGAATGGCGCGATTAAAAGCAATGCAATGAAATACTCGATCAAATGAAAAACCACAAATTTTCTCCCTTTTAACGAACAGTACTATGCTGCCGATCTAACAGTCCAAAGTTCAAGAGCTGGAATGACCAAGCCGCAGACAGGCGTGATCTGTGAGCACTGTTCGTCTTATTTCGACCGGGTGGGGGTGACGAATAGTGGAGGCTCCCAGGGCAAAAAGTATGCCCTTTTACTAATCTGCTTCCTAGGAGTACCCGATGAGTCGGAAAATCTCAGTTCACTACACAGGCGGCGGAAAAGTCTATCGGACTTGGAGGCAAATTTTTCCTCCAAGCCAGAGGAGAAACCCCCTCTTCACTGCTAATTTGGAATAAAATGAATGTAGAATTTAATAAAAGTGAGGAGAAAGAAACTTTTTTTAAGAAACGGCTCTTTTCAGAGTTGAATTTTGAGTTATTTAGTGAATTGTGCTGCTATAATTTGGAATAGGCCTACATTGTAATTCTAGACAAGGTCACACTACTACTACTACTACTACTACTACTACTACTACTACTACTAAGTGGGCCTCTGCCTTAAATGTGCACACTGCTCATTCAAAACAGCGCGTCAGAGTAGGGATCGAATAGCTGGAATACTATAATGAACAAGTCTGCTATGTACCGGCAGTATCAGAAAACGTATGCACCAGAGGAATGGCATGCTAGAGAAGAAAGTTTTCTACTCCGCAGGTATTTCCCGCCAATGTTCAGTCAGGCTGTTATACTTGGTACGCAACAATAATCCCATCTATCTGAGTTGAGAGGCGGCATAAGAAACAAAGAACATCGCAACAGACAATGGTAAATGTAATGTTATTGTTGATTAATCTTATACGCTTTCAATGAAATGAAATGGCGTATGGCTTTTAGTGCCGGGAGTGTCCGAGGACAACGCTTTCAATATTGTAGGCCTTCACATTTAGTTTTCTTCCGACTCTGAAATACCACACCTATCATAGTCGGTAGTCCGACTCCATGGCTAAATGGTTAGCGTGCTGACCTTTGGTCACAGGGGTCGCGGGTTCGATTCCTGGCAGGGTCGGTAATTTTAACCGTCATTGGTTAATTTCGCTGGGGCTGTGTGTATGTGTCGTCTTCAACATCATTTCATCCTCATCACGACGCGCAGGTCGCCTACGGGAGTCAAATCTAAAGACCTGCACTTGGCAAGTCGAACATGTCCTCGGACACTCCCGGCACTAAAAGAGTCTATACGCCATTTCATTTCATTTAATTTCATTTCATTTCATAGTCGGTACAGTAAAACTGAATAAAACATAAATGGTCGAAACACGTATTCTCTATAAATTTTGTTATGTAGTACTTTTCGATAGGACCAATAACATTTTAGGCGCCTTCCCCTAAACTACAATTTCATCCAGGGTGAATAAAATTGATTATAACTTAGATTGTAGTTTCTTATTCCCCGACTCTATATACTGACTTTCATTAAATTCTGTTAACCCATTTTACAGTGGCTCGGCGTTGATATGGACTTGGCAACAAAAAATACAAATTCATTAATATCTGTGTTATCAAAGCCGGTACGGTAACAATGTATAACATAAATGATGGGAAATTTAATTCTATATAACTTTCGTTATGTAGTCTTTATCGATAGGACCACTAATAATATAAATATTTGAGAATTACATTTTAGGCCTTCCCTTAAACTACCATTTCACTCAGCGTGAGTAAAATGATTTTATTGCCTAGATTGTAGCGTTTCATCCTCTGGCTTTACATACCGATTTTCATTAAATTCTCTTCATCCGTTTTCTCGTGATGCGTGTACATACATGCATGCACACATACATACATACATACATACTGTACATACACTGACTGGGCCGATGACCTTCGATGTTAGGCCACTTAAAACAACAAGCATCATCATCATCATACACTGACTGACAGAGCAAATGCAACACCAAGAAGGAGTGGTCAGAACTTTATGCCAATTGCAGGGTAGACTGACGTCACTGAGGTATGCTCATGATGTGAAATGCGCCGCTGTGCTGCGCACGTAGCGAACGATAAATGGGACACGGCGTTGGCGAATGGCCCACTTCGTACCGTGATTTCTCAGCCGACAGTCATTGTAGAACGTGTTGTCGTGTGCCACAGGACACGGGTATAGCTAAGAATGCCAGGCCGCCGTCAACGGAGGCATTTCCAGCAGACAGACGACTTTACGAGGGGGATGGTGATCGGGCTGAGAAGGGCAGGTTGGTCGCTTCGTCAAATCGCAGCCGATACCCATAGGGATGTGTCCACGGTGCAGCGCCTGTGGCGAAGATGGTTGGCGCAGGGACATGTGGCACGTGCGAGGGGTCCAGGCGCAGCCCGAGTGACGTCAGCACGCGAGGATCGGCGCATCCGCCGCCAAGCGGTGGCAGCCCCGCACGCCACGTCAACCGCCATTCTTCAGCATGTGCAAGACACCCTGGCTGTTCCAATATCGACCAGAACAATTTCCCGTCGATTGGTTGAAGGAGGCCTGCACTCCCGGCGTCTGCTCAGAAGACTACCATTGACTCCACAGCATAGACGTGCACGCCTGGCATGGTGCCGGGCTAGAGCGACTTGGATGAGGGAATGGCAGAACGTCGTGTTCTCCGATGAGTCACGCTTCTGTTCTGTCAGTGATAGTCACCGCAGACGAGTGTGGCGTCGGCGTGGAGAAAGGTCAAATCCGGCAGTAACTGTGGAGCGCCCTACCGCTAGACAACGCGGCATCATGGTTTGGGGCGCTATTGCGTATGATTCCACGTCACCTCTAGTGCGTATTCAAGGCACGTTAAAAGCCCACCGCTACGTGCAGCATGTGCTGTGGCCGGTGGCACTCCCGCACCTTCAGGGGCTGCCCAATGCTCTGTTTCAGCAGGATAATGCCCGCCCACACACTGCTCGCATCTCCCAACAGGCTCTACGAGGTGTACAGATGCTTCCGTGTCCAGCGTACTCTCCGGATCTCTCACCAATCGAACACGTGTGGAATCTCATTGGACGCCGTTTGCAAACTCTGCCCCAGCCTCGTACGGACGACCAACTGTGGCAAATGGTTGACAGAGAATGGAGAACCATCCCTCAGGACACCATCCGCACTCTTATTGACTCTGTACCTCGACGTGTTTCTGCGTGCATCGCCGCTCGCGGTGGTCCTACATCCTACTGAGTCGATGCCGTGCGCATTGTGTAACCTGCATATCGGTTTGAAATGAACATCAATTATTCGTCCGTGCCGTCTCTGTTTTTTCCTCAACTTTCATCCCTTTCGAACCACCCCTTCTTGGTGTTGCATTTGCTCTGTCAGTCAGTGTACATACATACATACATACATACATACATACAGACAGACATAACGGAAAAGTAAAAAGTGCATTTCCTTGTTGCTGTGGACATGAACGATACAGAAATACCATTCTTTTCAAATTCTGAGCAATGTACAGACAAAACTCGTATTATATATATATATAGATTTATTATCATTTATTATTCTTATTTATGCTTTCTTTGTAAAGATGAAAAATGTCTTTTGAGACTTAAGGAAGTTAAACATGAATTACGAGTACCTTTATGAGCATAATATAAAAATAAAGTTGAAAAGTTCGTAATTAGATTCGAACTCCGAATCCCCACAAACAATCAAACGCTGGCTGTGATTAGTACCATGCAGCCACTCCAGGCTACAAACAGTCGGTCTCGTAACTCTGTACTAATGGAATAATCTAGGCTATCGCTTCAGAACTGTAGTATTTTACAAGTTCTGAACTCGAATGTGCATACAGGTCTACCTTGCTGCAAACACCACAGTGTCTCTCTTAAGCCCAGGTAGTTGAAACTATTCCTTATGCGTAGAGATGTATATATTACTTAGTTGAATGAGTTCTGCATAATGTTGGGTGATATTTACAATGCATTTGTCCATAGTCGGAGCTTACGCGGCGATAGTTATGTCTACTTATTAGAATTTGCTTAGAAGAATATATGAGAGTTCGGAAAAGTCAAGTCTTGTAGAGAATGCCTAGGCGAGCACGACGTGAAAATTAAAAAAGGGATGACTCAAGAAGGGTTTGAACCCTCTCTGCTTCAAATAACCTATTCAGGTACACGTACCATGCATAATGCCACGCAACTACTTCCAGCGCAGAAATAAATCCCTTAAATTCTATATTCACGAGAGCAAAAGTTCTCGCTTCGAAAAGTTACCGATGTTTTATAGCCTTTTGATTTGGTTTTATACCTTTATTGAACGTAATAACGGTAGTAATTACACGGCACAAGCTATCACATCTGCTGTGCAGCATTTGCATGTCATAGATGATAAAATACTGTGAAATACACGTTCTATCAATTTCGATGTGAGGAGACTATACAAAATGGCGGTGAACTGACATGTCCTTACTAGGTCCTAACTTATTACGTTTCTATGATACAGCGACCACCCTTTTCTATCAAAAGAAAATGGCCTCTTGGACAAATGAGACGCGCAATTCTCTACCGACAGATATAGGAGTGGCTATGATTTGTAGAGTACAGTAATAGTTCGTAAAAATGACTAGAGTATTGTACTCCGTTCTACATAAAATGGCACAGTGTTTTTGAGATGGGCCTCACATACTGCCCCTTGTACCGTTTTTGCATTGTGCGAGGAAGTCTATATCGGCCTAACTCTACATAAAATTGCTGTAAGATGTTGCATCAGATAGGACTAAGAGACATTCAATTCCTGGCTGGTTGCATATGCTGGGGAAAAAATAGGGGCAGCTGTACCACCCGGTTTAATATATAATTTATCAGTTACTGTTTCACAGTAATTATAAATATATTATCTGTGGTTCTCATTCCTTTACTGCTTTCCGACTGGTGTACTCTGCCCAATGTATAATTATTTTTCCTAATATCCTGGTTCATGTTTGTGGGTTACTGTAGTCACGTCCTAGTTCGTGAACCATGGGCAACGGCTGAGTGGCCTAGTAAGTGGTCCTGAGAGTCGGGATACCAGTTGCTATGGAATGGGAGTGGGCATCTCGGACATATTCTGAGTCGTGGCCCTCCTTGTGCTCAGGCGGCTAGGACTACACAATTCACCGGTGGTCCATAACCCGTTAGAGGAGAGATCCTCACTTGGACTATGTGCAAGTAGGGCAGCATCCTGCTTCATGAATTTACCGAGCTCAGAACACTTTAAGCAAGCCTCGGACCTATGGGAGTAATGGAGTCCCACTCCCATTTGACAGGCGAGGGACTCCTTGGAAACAACTTGGCGAACGAAAGGGAATTCGATGGGAAGCTATCAATATTAATGGGGCTTATGGGAGAAAGAAGGTAGAACTTGCTGAGTCAGCAAAGAGGATGCATCTGGATGTGCTAGGAGTAAGTGATATTCGGGTAAGGGGAGGTAAGGAGGAAGAGATAGGAGATTATAAAGTGTACTTGATGGGTGTTAGAAAGGGAAGGGCAGAGTCTGGGGTAGGGCTCTTTATCAGGAATACCATTGCACGCAACATAGTTTCTGTTAGGCACGTAAGTGAGCGAATGATGCGGGTAGATTTGTCAGTGGGAGGAATTAGGACAAGAATTGTGTCCGTGTATTCACCATGTGAGGGTGCAGATGAGGATGAAGTTGACAAGTTTTATGAAGCATTGAGTGACATCGTGGTCAGGGTCAACAGCAAGGATAGAATAGTGCTAATGGGCGATTTCAATGCGAGAGTTGGGAATAGAACTGAAGGATACGAAAGGGTGATTGGTAAATGTGGGGAAGATATGGAAGCTAATGGGAATGGGAAGCGTTTGCTGGACTTCTGTGCTAGTATGGGTTTAGTTGTTACGAATACATTCTTCAAGCATAAGGCTATTCACCGCTACACATGGGAGGCTAGGGGTACCAGATCCATAATAGACTATATCTTAACAGACTTTGAATTCAGGAAATCTTTTAGGAATGTACGAGTTTTTCGGGGATTTTTCGATGATACAGACCATTATCTGATCTGTAGTGAACTAAGTATCTCTAGGCCTAGGGTAGAGAAAGTGAAATCTGTCTGCAAACGAATAAGGGTAGAAAATCTCCAGGACGAGGAAATTAGACAGAAGTACATGGATATGATTAGTGAGAAGTTTCGAACAGTAGACAGTAAGCAGGTTCAGGATATAGAAAGTGAATGGGTGGCATACAGGGATGCTGTAGTAGAAACAGCAAGGGAATGCCTAGGAACAACCGTGTGTAAAGATGGGAAAAGGCAAACATCTTGGTGGAATAATGAAGTGAGAGCAGCCTATAAACGTAAAAAGAAGGCTTATCAGAAATGGCTCCAAACAAGGGCCGAGGCAGACAGGGATTTGTACGCAGATGAAAGATACAGAGCGAAACAAATAGTTGTTGAATCCAAACAGAAGTCATGGGAAGATTTTGGTAATAACCTGGAAAGGCTAGGTCAAGCAGCAGGGAAGCCTTTCTGGACAGTAATAAGGAATCTTAGGAAGGGAGGGAAAAAGGAAATGAACAGTGTTTTGAGTAATTCAGGTGAACTCATAACAGATCCCAGGGAATCACTGGAGAGGTGGAGGGAATATTTTGAACATCTTCTCAATGTAAAAGGAAATCATCATGGTGGTGTTGCAAACAGTCAAGCTCATGGGGAGGAGGAAAATGATGTTGGTGAAATTATGCTTGAGGAAGTGGAAAGGATAGTAAATAAACTCCATTTTCATAAGGCAGCAGGAATAGATGAAATTAGACCTGAAATGGTGAAGTATAGTGGGAAGGCAGGGATGAAATGGCTTCATAGAGTAGTCAAATTAGCGTGGAGTGTTGGTAAGGTACCTTCAGTTTGGACAAAAGCAGTAATTGCACCTATCTATAAGCAAGGGAACAGGAAGGATTGCAACAACTATCGAGGTATCTCATTGATTAGTATACCAGGCAAAGTATTCACAGGCATCTTGGAAAGGAGGGTGCGATCAGTCGTTGAGAGGAAGTTGGATGAAAACCAGTGTGGTTTCAGACCACAGAGAGGTGTCAGGATCAGATTTTCAGTATCCACCACGTAACTGTAAAATGCTACGAGAGGAATAGGCAGTTGTGTTTATGTTTCGTAGATCTAGAGAAAGCATATGACAGGGTACCGAGGGAAAAGATGTTCGCTATACTGGGGGACTATGGAATTAAAGGTAGATTATTAAAATCAATCAAAGGCATTTATGTTGACAATTGGGCTTCAGTGAGAATTGATGGTAGAATGAGTTCTTGGTTTAGGGTACTTACAGGAGTTAGACAAGGCTGTAATCTTTCACCTTTGCTGTTTGTAGTTTACATGGATCATATGCTGAAAGGTATAAAATGGCAGGGAGGGATTCAGTTAGGTGGAAATGTAGTAAGCAGTCTGGCCTATGCTGACGACTTGGTCTTAATGGCAGACTGTGCCGAAAGCCTGCAGTCTAACATCTTGGAACTTAAAAACAGGTGCAATGAGTATGGTATGAAAATTAGCCTCTCGAAGACTAAACTGATGTCAGTAGGTAAGAAATCCAACAGAATTGAATGCCAGATTGGTGATACAAAGCTAGAACAGGTCGATAATTTCAAGTATTTAGGTTGTGTGTTTTCCCAGGATGGTAATATAGTAAGTGAGATTGAATCAAGGTGTACTAAAGCTAATGCAGTGAGCTCGCAGTTGCGATCAGCAGTATTCTGTAAGAAGGAAGTCAGCTCCCAGACGAAACTATCTTTACATCGGTCTGTTTTCAGACCAAATTTGATTTATGGGAGCGAAAGCTGGGTGGACTCAGGATATCTTATTCATAAGTTAGAAGTAACAGACATGAAAGTAGCAAGGATGATTGCTGGTACAAAGAGGTGGGAACAATGGAAGGAGGGAACTCGGAATGAGGAGATAAAGGCTAATTTAGGAATGAACTCGATGGATGAAGCTGTACGCATAAACCGGCTTCGGTGGTGGGGTCATGTGAGGCGAATGGAGGAGGATAGGTTACCTAGGAGAATAATGGACTCTGTTATGGAGGGTAAGAGAAGTAGAGGGAGACCAAGACGACGATGGTTAGACTCTGTTTCTAACGATTTAAAGATAAGAGTTATAGAACTAAATGAGGCCACAACACTGGTTGCAAATCGAGGATTGTGGCGACGTTTAGTAAATTCTCAGAGGCTTGCAGGCTGAACGCTGAAAGGCATAACAGTCTATAATGATAATGTATGTAATGTATGTATGTATATCCTGGTATGTTACACCCGTATAATTATTTGTATTAGGTATATCTCTCTTCCTTTTGTATATAGAGCATATTATTCCTTCTTGCCAAAATCTTGTGATTTTTCTAACATCAAAAACTTTTTCTAGAATTCGGACGTAATTCTACCAATAACACTTGATTTACCCTTTCTTTTTCTAATGTCTCTTAACACTTCATCCGTAGCTACTGGATCGTCTAGTACGGTCATAGTGTTCTCCATATGTCTAAGCATACCGTACCAGTCTTAGTTTTATTCATTTTGCATTGATCAATACCCCCTAGCAGCCCCTCGAAGTGCATTATCCACTCCTACCCGCTTATATATGCTTGGCTGCTACTTTCGTTCTCTTTACAAATTATGTTTATTCTGTCCCATATTTTCTTAGTTTCGTTTTCTTTACAATACCTATTTAACAACTGTACCTCTTTGGCCTGCCAAATGCTTCTATTTCCACTTATTAAATCTTCGTATTTCTTCCTTATTTTATAGAAAACTATCCGTTGCTCCCGAGATCCCTCTCTACTGTATTTCTGTACGCTTTCAGTGACCTTATCACTTCAGTTAACGTCACTTTAGTTTCTGTGGCTTTTAAAGAAGCCCAAGTGTTGCCCAGGAAAGGAGTTCTTCAACTTTCCAGTCAATCTAACTGCTACGAGTCTCTAGCAGTTAAGCTCGCTTAAATGCCAGCCAACTACGCTACAAGACTTCACTCTGCTAGGGGTGAAACGTCGCACTAACTCAGATAGGTTGTCGACGACGATGGGACAGAAAAGGGATAGGACCTGGCAGAAGAAGCCGTGCGCTTAATTGAAGTACAGGCCCAGCATTTGCCTGGTGTGAAAATGGAAAATCTCGGAAAACCATATTCAAGGCTGTTGACGGTATGGCTTGAACCCACCATTTTCTCAATGCAAGCTTACAGCTATGTGGTTCGTACCACGGAAACAACTCACTACATGAGATCTCAGTCCATTAACAAGTGAAGAGCACGAATGTGTGTAGATTTGATAGTATACCTGTAGTTCGTTATTTCCTTTACCTGACATTCACTTCATAATCATGCTTTAGAATGCAAGGCGAGAATTTAACAACTTCATACAAAAGCTACGATAACCTCGCCAACTCGAAGTTTGTCCATTCAAGAGACATGAGATGGCCGAAATGAAAATTAGAGCACGAGGAAATGAGGTTGCTCGTGTTATGAACCTCAGGACACCCTGGTCGTAACATTCATAACATACAACATTTAAGTGGAATGCAATTTGCATACAAGAAGACGTAGAACATGATATCATCTCAACGAGTTGATCTCTTACCAAATCAAGCACAGTAATTTATTGTGAGCTTCTGGCAGCAGCACAATGCTCGGAGGCTCCTGGATTATGACACAGCGACTACAGTACGGGGCTTACAAGCAGACCTTTTATGGTAAAACTAGCTTTTCATCAGCAACTACTGCTAAATACTGACGGCAAAGGAACCGAACACGTGTGTAGTGTCCATCTCGATGGGTATATACGATCATTTTTGAAATGTACATCCGTGGTTTCCCACTTCTATAGAGTAGCTTCAAAAAGTTTTCGGAATTTGTTAATAACACAAAAATAATTCTCTACAGTTCATGTAGACAAAATTTCCTTTAAAATAGTTCCCTTCCACAGTAACACGCTTCTACCAACGCGTGTTTGTGTTTGGAAGCATCACTGGGAACCATTTTACGAAACCACTCTCAATGCTCTCGTCGCCTTTGCACAAACTTCCTCACAGCTCGCCAATCGTTACCGTTTCAGATATTCTTTTACTTGCGGAAAGACGAAGAAATCAGGTGGCGACAGATGGAGGATGCTCCAAACATTGTGCCTGGCAAGGCAATTTATTTTACGATGCATTTTAGTGCAAAGGAAGCTAACCATGTATTGTACATTTTAGGTCGTTTCCTTCTCACCGTGTCCCTGAGGCGATGAAGGATTTGTACGTGCATTTCGCCTTGAAAGTACGATATTCAGGAATAAATTCGTGTTGGGCAAGACCCTGAGCATCAAACAAAATTTCCAGCACAGTTTCCTTTGCAGTTTTTCTCAGGGAATTATCGTTTCCGAGAAGTTAGATTTCTACTCACACGTCTGATTTTTACGCAACAGTGCACTTTTTCTTATGGTATGGGCTAGATCAAATTTGTTACTTTCTTGTAGTCTAGAAAGCAAATCAACGTTGGAAAGTTGAATTCATACATCTTCTCAATGAGCTGTCGCATAAATATCCGCTCCTTCGTGCCTCGACCTTCAACAAAACCTGCCCGTTCTAGAGAAAGGACCTCACTGCCAAGAGTTTTGTGGTTCTTCAGATGTTTAACTGCCTGCTACATTTCACTTTTCGGGATTGGAGGCTCACGATCAATATTGGAGCTAATCTAGTTGATGATACGATTGTCCTGGCTATCATCAGAATACAGCTGCATGCAATATTCCTTCCATTTTTAACTTGTTCTTTCTCACTCAGAAGAACTCCATCGCCACTTTTACAGTACAAGCCCGCGGTTTAAACTTTGATGAAGAGCTCACGAATTTGATTCTAAAACTGATGACTTTCAATTTGATCGCATATTTGATGGATTTGCTGCGATCTATCTTATCTACATTCCCTTTGTATTTCACAATTTAGTGAACTGTACTGCAATCTGTTCTCTTCAGTGTGAGCAGCTGTAGGTTTTAGTTTCCTTCTTTCTTCAATCAACTTCAGTGTTTCCTGTATCAAGCAAGGTTATCTGTTCGTAGCAGGTGTAGTTAAAACTTCATAAGTTGTGGTTCTAACATTAGTTTTCAAGATATTTCAGGATTTTTCCACAGACTCTACATAAGGTGGAAATGTTTTGTAATTTTTGCCATTTCCTTTTTTTTAACCAAAGCTATTAATAACATCTGTATTAATATGGCACTTTGCCCGTTTCTTCATTACTCTTAGTTAAATGCAGAACTGGATGAAGAGGAATACATGGTCTGATCCACAATCACTAAGCGAGTTGGCCGTGCGGTTAGGGACGCGTAGCTGTGAGCTTGCATTCGGGAGGCAGTGGGATCGAACCCCACTATCGGCAGCCCTGAAGGTTTTCCGTGGTTTCACATTTCCACACCAAGCAAATGCTGGGGTTGTACCTTAATTAAGGTCAGGGTCGCTTCCTTTCAAATCCTAGCCCTTTCCTGTCCCCTCAGCACGCACACACTGAATGTTTGCTCCTTTTGTCGCAGATGAAAGTAGACCTCTGTGCGGACCGTTCTGATACTTGCACAGCCTTCACAAAACGTTTTTAAAATAAATAAATAAATAAATAAATAAATAAATAAATAAATAAATAAATAAATAAATAAATAAATAAATAAATAAATAAATAAATAAATAAATAAATAAATAAATAAATAAATAAATAAATAAATAAATAAATAAATAAATAAATAAATAAATAAATAAATAAATAAATAAATAAATAAATAAATAAATTAAATTAATAAATAAATAGAACGAAAAGGACAGAGTAACTGGAAGTATCAATTTCCATTATTCCTAATTTCAAGAATAGAATCCCCCTCTACTTTAGGAGAAATAAAACTAGAAACAATAATGAGCACACACAATAAAAAACGGCATACTTATTTACTTGCATTAATGTGTCAATGGCTCCGAACATATCTGGAATTTAAAGTTAAATTGTACATGCAAACGGGAAGTAGCGAAGGTTTATAAATAAAAATGGCATTTTGAATGCATAGATATCGTTGTTGCACTTAAACCGACCGACCGACCGACCAACCAACCAACCAACCAACCAACGAACCCACTGATCTGCATTTAAGGCAGTCGCCCACGTGGCAGATTCCCTATCTCTTGTTTCCTTAGCCTTGTCTTAAATGATTGCAAAGAAATTGGAAATTTGTTGAACATCTCCCTTGGTAAGTTATTTCAATCCCTAACTTCCCTTCCTATCAACGAATATTTGCCCCAATTTATCCTCTTGAATTCCAACTTTATCCTCAAACTTATTTGTCTACTGATGTCATTCAACGCCATCTCTCCACTGACAGCTCGGAACATACCACTTAGTCGAGCTCGTCTCCTTTCTGCCAAGGCTTCCCAGCCCAAACTTTGCAACATTTTTGTAACGCTACTCAAGAGGCAAGAAAGAGGTACTTTCCTCTCTTTTCAGATCTTCATCCACCCCATTTGCTGCAACAGAATTGGAGTCAGGTTCTACCCCTGATTTGTAACATCTCTGGATCACGATTCACAGTGGATGTGTTTCTTCACCTAGCCTTGATTTTTTATTTTAAACAAAATATAGGTGTGACAATATTTCAATGGAGTTTCTTTTGCAGTTATATTGCGAAGTGCATGAATTAATTTTTTCAACCTGGTGAATATGCAACATTTAAGCCGGGAAGAAATTATTACGGAAAATAGGCTAATTTAGTCTGGCTTAAGCGCAAACCTACAATTTTCAGTTCTAATTTAAACTGATTTCTAATTTATGGGTTGCCATCATCCTAAAGCATAACATTTCAGTCTTTGCATCGTAGTACCGTACATAAATGTAAAGAACGCAAGAAACGTATTCTACCCTCCAATTCACAAGGAATAAAATAAACTATTCTGTTCAACTGATAGTGTTTTCTACCGTATTTTACTTTAATACTCCCACAAATCGAGTGTAAAATAAAAATGGCCGCGAAATAGTTTTTGAAGTCCCTGGGATAACATAATATAAATGTATCACACACGCATTTTTGGCCTCAAAAACAAAGTAGCCTACTCTTCCCATACAACGGTCCTCACATACAAACAGATACGAAGTCGAAATAAGAAAAGTTGCCTCAGTTTTATGGCAAGATAATACTAGATTTTATATTCCCAGTGAAAGGTATAAAGGAACCGACACGACAGATGACAACGGATACAGACGTTACACACACAATAGCTAAATAGTGAACACTATATGATTTACAACCAAAAATACTCAGAGACAACAGATCTCGAAAGTCCTATGATATAATTAAGAAGACCCAATGTAAAAGGCGTCAGAAATAGTTCAAATATATCCAGGTATCTATACAATGTCAATGACATTAGCAATCGTTCCGAGTACGGTACTAGAAAATTATTTACAAGTAACCTCTGAATTTATTTACAAAACAAGTATAATGGTGGGTATCTGTAAGCCACGGAAGAATTGATCTCTCAAAAAAAAAAAAAAAAAAAAAAAAAAAAGGATGCTAAGCGAGTTGGCTACGCGATACGTCTCGTGTAGCTGTGAGCTTGCGTACAAGACATGAGTTCGAACGTCAACGATGGCAGTCTTAAATATAGCTTTCTGCGGTTTCCCATTTTCACACTAGGCAAATACCGGGGCTATACCTTCATTAAAGTCATAGACACTACTTTCCCTGTTTTATCCCTTTCCTATCGATCCTATCGACGCCGAAAACCTGTGTTAATGCTACTTTAATAGAACTGAATACAAGACTAATCATTAATACAATAATTATCCTCTCAAGATGAGGAAGGTAAAGTTCATAAAGCGAATCTATTAAGTAGGAGGGACGAGATTGCTGACATACGATGCAAAAATCCTTCCCGGCACAATGCTTTGCTACAATATCTCTTCTATGAGTAGCTGCCCTCACGGCAAATTAATGTTTATATTATCGCATAATACAAAGAGAAAAAAAAGACAATTCTTGCGCAACAATCCCGAACAGATTTTATTGTCGGCTATTCAATTCAATTGTGTTACTGCACAAAATTAAGCTTAATAGATTCGCTTTATAAATTCCTGATCTTGAGAGGATAATTATCGTATTAATGATTAGTCTTGTATTCAGTTCGATTGAAGTTGCATTAGCACAGGTTTTCGGCGTCGATAGAATGGATAGGAAAGGGCTAAAACAGGTAGTGTCCATGGCTTTAATTAAGCTATTACCATCCGATTATGCTGATGTTTCGACTATGTGGAAAGTCACCATATGAATGCTGGAGACGCACTTGGAAATCATGTGCTGAATACCTTCCTCTAGAAGGAAATGTCATATTATCGCATAATACAAAGAGAAAAAAAAAAGACAATTCTTGCGCAACAATCCCGAACAGATTTTATTGTCGGCTATTCAATTCAATTGTGTTACTGCACAAAATTAAGCTTAATAGATTCGCTTTATAAATTCCGGGCCCGGATTCTCACGTAATTACTTATTCCATTCCTTTACTTGCAGGCAACTGAAAATGACAAATTTCGGAGGGTGGTTCTCACAGAATTAACAAAAGAGACACTAGAGGTAGCACTGGCGCTGCAGTCGCATGTGTATTTGAGCGAGCGCGCTGTTTGGCGCTTTCATTACTGGGGCTTCCCGATAAATTGAAATATGCACTTATCTGATCGAAAATGTCACTCTCTGTGGCTGCATAGAGAGGTTCAAAAAGGACAATGGAGTATCATTTCACACGTATATTTCTTTGAAATTATTTTTCGTGCGTATAAAATAATATTCTGCGTGACACGAGCGATGTGGATTGGTCTACTAGCGCCGACTTCGCTTCTTTTTACTCCCATGGACGTAAGTGAGAATTTTAGTTGCTCATGGTCATAAATATTCAGTTTTAAGAGATTAACCAATGAATTAACGCATATATATTTGTTTTCTTTGTAATGCCAATGATGTGCACGACAGACTGGAATAGCTCCCTCTGGGCATCAGTAGTAGAGTGTCGGCCTCCGGATCCCAAGATAGCGGGTTCAAACCCGGCAGAAATAGTCTGATTTTGAAGGGCGGAAAAAAAGTCCATTCAACCCTCCATGTCGTACGAAGTCGGCATGTAAAAGATCTCTGGTGACACATTTCATGTTCACACGACAAAAATATTTTTAAAAAGCTCAGTCATAGACATCCAAGAGAGATTCGGCTTACTCTGCCATCGAAACTGACGAGCAAGCAGCCAGATGGCGTAAACAGTGCTTTGCGTCCTTGCGCATACATAGTGCCTACTATCTGGGACTTCAAGAATTCATGCCTGTCATTCATTACTTATTTCAAGCACTGTACATGTATATTGTATTTCAAAGTTTATGATAACCAAGGATATGAAAGCGGTGAGAATTATTATTGATAAGAAGAGTGGTGTAGAGGGGAGGTGGTGGTGGAGAAGCGTAGAAGGGGAAAACACATTAATGTATTGGATTTAGTTACGCGTATAAATCGGCTTGAATGGTGGGGACATTGAATCCACTGAAAGAACACAGATTACATAGACTTCACTCAGAAAGAGTAGCAAAAGGAGGTGCAGAAGATCATCAGTAACTACGATTTAACGAGATTTCATACCAGAGGGTAAAGGCAGAAGAGGCTGCAGGGCTAGCTGCAAATATATCTTTTTATAAGCAGGGCGCTACAGCCCTAATGGACTTGAGCCTACCAAGCGGCCGTAGCCCAGCCAGAAGGCCTGCAGAATACGAAGTAACGCGTGGTCAGCGCAATGAATCTTCTCGACTGTTATTCTGGGCTTACTAGACCGCGGCGGATAGATTATAGAGGTACTAATTTACTCACAAGGATTTATTGGTGATCACTGCACTGGACTTTGTAGTGGCAATGCATTAATGAATTACTGTTACATACTAATATCTGGGTCTCCTATAGGTGTGTTTATTACTAACCAATATGGGTGATACGGTAGCCCACAAAAAGCATAGTTATCTAGGACAGTCGGGAAGACTGGCACACGCGTAACGGGCTCGTGCCACAGGAAGGTCCTGGACGTGACGTCAGATGGTACATTCCTCATGAGCTTGCAACATATAACACAACGGGAACTGAATTATAGTGTTTGATACATACTTGGAACTGTTGTTTTATATTCACAGAGCAGGCACACAGGGGTCAAGGTCGACAAGAAAGGAAGCTCAGTGTCCCACATGGACTGCAGTCGTACGTCTAACATCACAAAACTAAATAAAAAATCTATCGCACCTTTGGTGCTTTAGCATGACCACATTAACTGCGTCTTTCTTCCTCCTCCTTTCAAGGTTTAGGCATGTTGACACGTTTCCATCATTACAGTGGACGATCTAACTTTCTCCTCCCGTTAGGTTTATGATTTAAAAGCATTTCCGGACTGTTTAAACCAAGCAATTCTTGCGGGTGTTGCTCTATTATTTATTCAGAATATACCGAGCGGAGTAGCCGCGCATGCTAACCCGTTACGACTATGAAGCCAAGCTCTGGATTCGGGGGACTCCACCGCCGGCTGCCCATCCATACAATGCATTTTTAACGACTATAATCTTATAAAACCCAATCGTCGTGCTTTTAAGTGTATTAATCGGTGTTCATGTAATTATTCAACACAAGATCCGATACATCTTCAACTTAAAATTCTCTGTCACTGTCGAAGTTTTCCACAATATAGTCTAAGAGTATCCGTTAAAAATGCATACTCTATTATTACAACCACAAAGCTCACGATACGATATTTCCTTCAGACTACCATTAATAATAATAAATATAACAATAATCATCATCATCAACGAGCGAGTTGGCTACCCTGTTCGAGCCACGTAGCCACAAGCATGTATTCGGGATATGGTGGGCTCGAATCCCATCAACGGCAGTCTTGAAGATGATTTTCCGTGGTTGCTACTTTTTACACCAAGAAAATGCTGAGGCTGTACATTAATTAAGGCCACGGTCAATGGTCGAGACCCCCAGCTCGTTCACCGCGCGCGGGAAAGGGATGGCGTGGTATGCCATCACATGGTTTGTTCCCTGATCCCGGTCTTTATTTTGTGTGAGCGCGCATTCCTGCTACTGACAGTGTTCGATGTCACAGCCGGATCATAGCTGGTGCGTTTTTCACGTAGGATTCATGTGTGTTAACTGAAGTCACTCGTGAAGTTCAAAGACTTCCGGGTAAAGACATCCCAAGTCGCAAAACAGCCAGTAATATTTATAATAAATTTCAGGAAAGTAGAAGTATCCAGCCTAAGAAACCAAAGAAAGCGATGTAAGGTTCTCGACGAAGACAAATCAGATGCCACTGGTCATCATTTGGAAGAATTTCCTAAAAAATCACCTAGTCGCCTTGCACAATAAGTGGAAATTTAATACGGGTCTGTACAAAAGGCTATTACAGTATGATACTTCAAGTCGTATCGTAGGTGCACATTTTGTGAGCTACCGTGAAGTGTGGGAAAACGTATACAATTGCCTAATTGCAATTTTCATTTCTTTTTGTGCTAAGTAATAACCTCTTGTAATTAGGATACGTCTGAACGTAGTTTATACATTATTGTAGTGTATTGTAGTAACTTATTAGAAATTAGAGGGCTTATTCTATTATTTTGAGTATTCTTGCGAATATCAAACTTTAATTGTAATTTCCATTTGGATTGTACTTAGTAATAACCTGCTGTAATTAGGATACGCCTGAACGTAGTATAAAATTATTTTAGTGTATTGTAGTATCTGAACGTAGCAATTTTCATTCCGTTAGTGTGATGTAGGAAAAAACAATCGTACAACTAAGTACTATTGTAGTGTAGAAGTAGCCTATATTAATTACATTATTGTCGTGTGATCTCTGTGAACTATCCTAGACAATATCTTTCCTTTCATTTTTATTTTGCACAGAATAAGTTATTTTATTTTATATTTTATTTCCATTATTCCATAAAGAATGGCTAAGGTGTGCAAGTGTAGGAACTGTGGGTGTGGCCAGGAATTTAAAAGCTGGCCATGCACGGAAAGGAAGTGTGACAGACGAGGCCTTTCGTGACGTCCCAACATGCTAGGACAGCTCATTAGTGAGCGAGATCAGTTCGAGGCGTAATCTGCTACAGGCGAGACCTGTTGTCAGCGCCTCAACGGAAAGACCTCGCCTCACAGATGAAGCCTCTTGTAAGGAAAGCACGGAGTGGACAAAGACACTGCTAGAGAAATTTATTGAAATGTACAAAGAGCGGCCGTGTCTCTGACAATTAAAACATCAGGTGTCGCAATCAAGCGTTCTTCAGTATCCGCCTTTCCTCCTTCTTCAGCTTAGAAGCTACAATATCCACAGTAAATACGCTTTGAACTACACTGTTCTCCAGTAACAGCTACGCAAAAGTCCATTTTTTTTTACTCGTGGCTTTAGGTCGCACCGACACAGATACATCTTATGGCGACGATGGGTTAGGGAAGGGCTCGGAGTTGGAAGGAAACGGCCGTGGCCTTAATTAGGGTACAGCCCCAGCATTTGCCTGGTGTGAACATGGGAAACCACGGAAAACCAGCTTCAGGGCTGCCGACAGTGGGATTCGAACCCACTATCTCCCGGATGCAAGCTCACAGCTGCGTGCCCCTGATCACACGGCCAACTCGCCCGGTACATGCTTACCTAACAGCATATCATAATCACTGTGGTCCATTCGCAAATACATAATCATTCTAATCGTCCGGTTTATTTTTACTCAGGTGTTGATATCAGACTCATGTGACTAAAGCTATCTCGCTCCCCTATCCATGATTTCATCCACTTCGATCGATTTTTCTGTTTGCATGATATTTAACATATAGCAAAATGCACATTCCAACAGCCGCAACAGCATTTTTTTTTTCCTCTGGGCACTGTCTGCTTCGAAGTCCATCGCACAGTTCTAAGTACGGCAGACCCGACCGGCAAGAATTTCAAACTAGTTTGAAAGGCCAGCGGATGAGGCTTGGCCTGCCGAGAACAAAGGGATCATTCCATTAACGGGAGGGTCTGGAATGTTGACAGATTATGTTGCACAACACGACAGGCTTGGTGTCACAGTTGATAGCGAGCAGCAGGCTTGGTCTCTGAAGGTCACGCCTGGCAGGCGGCCTGTCGGATCTGGCCTCAAAGGCGAGGCCTGCGAAAAAATCTGTCCGTATATGGCCAGGATGCCTTTGCTGGTGGGACCTAGTGTTTACAGTGCACTAAGTCTTCTGGTATGGGCTAGAATTTTGTTTCTTTCATTGATCTGTCTCTGTCTTATCCTTGGCTTTGACAAAATGAAAGTGACTGAGGTATGAGCGATGCCAGTAATGCCATTCCTTACGCAGCCAGTCCCTGCTATGAATGGTGTGAAAATATTGCTCATAGGGTCGGTTGGTGCATGCATTTCAGTGGGCTTGGCAGACTGATACGTAATAGCAACTTCTGGCTCGGTGAGGAAAGCAACGGGAAACTACCTCACTCCTCATTTCCCTAGTACGCCTCTTCAGTGATGCCTAGGCCATCTATGACAGCTCATGGCGGAACTGTTGAGGATCCAACCAGCCTTCGGGCTGATGACTAAACATACATATGGCCAGGCATTAAGGAGTATGAGGGAGGAGTTTGAGGGAGATAATTAGGATATCTCAGAAGACAGGAAGGAAAGTAGGCCTCCCTAAAAAATGAACAGGATACAGTACAGTAGGTGTAAAAGAGGGAAGGGAAGAAAAGGGGGGAATTGCAGAAGACAGCTGGTCTAATGTTTTAAGGGGAAGGAGATTGCAGACAAAGGGCTTTATTCAGGATCAGAATTCAGGACAGGTGTCTGTGAGAAATCGGTACGAGTCACTGCAGGTAGAACAACCGAGGGAAGATGAGGAACAGGATACTGTTGCTGAGAAGTGTGGAAGTAGGAGGAAGGGAAAGGGTAGGAAAGGGAAATGTGCAGCAATGGATAGGAAAACACAAGGTGGAACAGAGTCATGCGAGGGAGAAAAGGGAGGAGGAAGTAGCTTCTGCAGCTGTCAGGGAAGACAGGGCTGGCCAGGGGCGGGGGGAGGGGATCAAATGGGGTAGCTAGGGTTGAGGCTCCGGTCATGAGGGATTCCATTGTTAAACATGTGGGAAAAGTGTGTGGAGGAAAAGGAACCAGGGTAGTGTTATCCAGGAATTAGGTTGAGGCGGATGTTGAGGAGTGTAGAAGAGGAGGAGGAGGAGCGAGAGGAGAAGGTGGTAGTGTTTCACGTTGGTACTAACAACGCAACACAAGCAGGTATAAGTAGCAACATAGTTGAGGATGAGTGGGATCTGGTAAATGCATCACGGGTGATGTTTAAGGAAGCGGAGATTGTTATCAGTGGAATACCGTGTAGGAGGGATAACTGGAAGGTGATTGTGGATTTAAATGAGATTATGGAGTGGGTAAGTGGGAAACTGGGAGTGAGATTTCTAGATCCTAATGGGTGGGTACCAGATAGGGATCTGCGCTCAGATGGCCTTCACTTAAAAAGCAGTGGTACATATAAGTTAGGAAATTTGTTCAGACGGGTTATAGGGAGGTACATTCAGGGAAACGGGGTGGCCTAGGGAGCGGTGACAAGGGTACAGGGAACTGGACATCAAGTAGGGATGACACAAAAAATGTTAGTGCTCAACTGTGGAGGTATGGTAAATAAAGGAATAGAATTACGTAGTTTAATAGATATACATTTACCACATATTGTAACAAGATTTGAACCATGGCTGAGAAATGATAAAATGGATGCAGAAATATTCTCACAAAACTGGAGTGTGTATCGTAGAGATAGGATAGGAATGGTAGAAGGGGGAGTATTCATTCTAGTGAAAGAAGAGTTTGTAATCTACGAAAAAGTTAAAGATGACAAACATGAAATTCTAGGTGTAACGCTCATCTCTAAAGATAATATGCAACTTGATGTCTCTGGAGTGCACAGACCGGGAAAGGGTAGCGCTGACACTGATTCAGAATTATTTGGAAAGATTATCAGCTATGTGGAAAACGATATGGAAAGGAACGTGATAGTAGCGGGTGATCTCAATTTACCAAATGTCAATTGGGAAGGTAATGCGAACAACAGGAAGCATGACCAACAACAGACAAATAAGTTAATAAGGGAATGGCAGCTGATTCAGAAAGTGATGGAACCAACTAGAGGGAAGAATATTCTGGATGTGATGCTTGTAATACCAGATGCGCTCTATAGAGAAACCGAAGTAATAGATGGTATTAGTGATCACGAAGCTGTTTTTGTCGTGGTTAAAATAAATGTGCAAGAAAGGAAGGTAGGTATTAAAATTAGGACTATTAGGCAACACCATATGGCTGAAAAAACAGGCATGAAGGAGTTATCAAAAAGTAACCATGATCGGTGGAAAACGGTAAATAAAAATGTAAACAGTCTAGATGGGTTTAAAGCAATTGCTGAGGAATGTGAAAATAGATTTTTACCTTTAAAGGTGGTAAGGAATGGTAAGGATCCACTATATTATAACAGGGAAGTAAAGAGACTAAGGAGGTGCAGGTTGGAAAGAAATAGAGTTAGAAATGGCTGTGGAAGTAAGGAGAATTTGAAGGAATTTACTAGGAAATTTAATCTAGCAAAGAAGTCAGCATAATGGGCGGTCATACAAATTTTAGTGAAAAATGGAAGAGTATGTAGAGGTGCTTTAAGGCAGAAACAGGTTCCAAGGAGGACATTCCAGGAATCATTAATAAACAAGGGGAGTGTGTATGCGAGGATCTTCAAAAAGCAGAAGTATTCACTCAGCAGTATGTAAAGATTGTTGGTTACAAGGATAATTTCCAGACAGAGGAGGTGACTAATACTAAGGAAGTATTAAAATTTACCTATGATAACAATGACATTTACAGTAAGATACAAACGTTGAAAACTAGAAAAGCGACCGGAATTGATAAGATTTCTGGGGATATAATAAAGACAATGGGTTGGGATATAGTACCATATCTGAAGTACTTATTTGATTGTTTGCATGAAGGAGCTAAACCAATTGAATTGAGAGTTTCTATAGTAGCCCCTGTGTACAAAGGAAAGGGTGACAGACATACAGCTTAAAATTACAGGCCAGACAGTTTGACATGCATTGCATGTAAGCTTTGGGAAATCATTATTTCTGATTATATTAGACAGGTTTACGAAATTAATAACTGGTTATATATAAGGCAGTTTGGGTTTAGGAAAGGTTATTCCACTGAAGCTCACTTGTCTGTATAGCGATTGCCCTATCTAAGGCATTTGATAGCGTAGATCATGGGAGACTACTGGTAAAAATGGGTGCAACTGGACTAGACAAAAGGGTGACTGAATGGGTGGCTATATTTACAGAAAATAGAACTCAGAGAATTAGGGTAGGCTTTATCTGTCCCTGTAATAATTAAGAGGGGAATTCCTCAAGGCAGTATTATTGGACCTTTATGTTTTCTTCTATATATCAATGATATGTGTAAAGAAGTGAAATCAGAGATAAGGCTTTTTGCAGATGATGTTATTCTGTACAGAGTAATAAATAAGTTACAAGATTGTGGGCAACTGCAAAATGACCTCGATAATGTTGTGAGCTGGACAGTAGGCAATGGTATGTTGATAAACGGGGCTACAAGTCAGGTTGTGAGTTTCACAAATATGAAAAGTCCTCTCAGTTTTAATTCCTGCGTTGATGGGTTGAAAGTTCCTTTCGGGGACCACTGAAAGTACTTAGGTGTTGATATAAGGAAAGAGCTTCATTGGGGTAATCACATAAATCTGTGGCTTGATTCTAAAAGGGACAATGTAATTTTTTATCGAAATTGAGATATTAACTGATACAAACGCGTTTTATCCTGGCTTGCAACATGTTAAAAGGGCCAATGTCTCTGTTAAGTACTAAAAGAAAAGTTAACGTTTAATTAAATAAGCCCTTACCAATAATGTTAGATTACCAATAAAGATTAGAGACCTGGCAATTTTTAAAGAATACGATAGAAAAGATTAGTGTTTAATCAGGTGATTTCCACAAAGAAAGTATAAAGTTATTTAAAGTTAGTTGTTGAAAAAAATAATTGGAAAACTATAAGCAAAACTTCAAATGCTCATAGCTCAAAAACAGGTTTTTTGACATTGGCCCTTTTAGAACCAAGCCACAGAAATATGATTGTAAATAAAGGGTACAGATCTCTGTACATGGTTGTGAGGGTATTTAGGGGTTGTAGTAAGGACGTAAAGACGAGGGCATATAAGTCTCTGGTAAGACCCCAACTAGAGTATGGTTCCAGTGTGTGGGACCCTCACTAAGATTACTTGATTCAAGAACTGGAAAAAATCCAAAGAAAACCAGGTCGATTTGTTTTGGGTGATTTCCGACAAAAGAGTAGCGTTACAGAAATGTTGCAAAGTTTGGGCTGGGAAGACTTGGGAGAAAGGAGAAGAGCTGCTCGACTAAGTGGTATGTTCCAAACTGTCAGTAGATAGATGGCGTGGGAGGGCATCAGTAGACGAATAAGTTTGAGTGGTGTCTTTAAAAGTAGGAAAGATCACAACATGAAGATAAAGCTAGAATTCAAGAGGACAAATTGGGGCAAATAATCGTTTATAGGAAGGGCAGTTAGGGATTGGAATAACTTACGAAGGGAGATGTACAATCATCATCATTAGTCGTTGTGCTCATTACTCAGCGTCGTGACCTCATAACTCCATCATTTCCGTGTTGCAACCTTGACAAGATATCTCCATCCCGAGCGGTTTTCACATTTCGTTAATAGGATCTGAAGTGGTAGCCCAGTGATCTTCGCCTGATCTATCCATCTGCTTGCTGTTTTTCCTCGTGGTCTACTGCCTTCAATTTTGCCTTGTACAATTACCTTTTCCAAGTTCTCTCCGTCTCGTCTTAGAATGTGGCCAAGGAACTGGAGGTAACGCTCACTCACACGGGAAGATAGGCGTTTCTTGATGCAGAGTTCGTCCAGACTGGAAACATTAGTTGTTCTTTCTGTCCAGGGTACACGTAGCATTCTCCGCCAACACCACATCTCAAAGGCGTTTTTTGTCTTCAGCATTCGCGGTCCAGGTCTCACAGCCGTAAAATAGACGGAGAACACTAGTGATTCTACCAAGCGCATCTTCGTGGCTTTTGATATTGCCCGGTTCTGCCAGATCTTAGTAAGTTTAACCATGCAGCACGACCTAAGACAATACGTCTTTTTACCTCTTTATCACAGCTTCCCGTGCCATTGATGACAGACCCCAAGTATACAAATTCCTTAACTATATCCAGGTCCTTTAGGCATCCCGTAAGTTGGATTTGACCTTGCCGATCAACTATCATTAGTTTAGTCTTTTTGATATTTATCTCTAGACCATACTGAAGACTAGTGTTCTTCACCCTTGTAAGCAGGTCATGAAGTTCCTCTTCACTACCAGCGATGAGGGAAGTGTCATCTGCAAAGCGCAGGTTATTAATTTTTCTGCCACCAATCGAGATTCCACCATTCCAGCCATTGAGAGCTCTTTTGATGACACACTCTGCATAGATGTTGTAGAGTTGAGGTGATAATATACAACCTTGCCTTACTCCATTTGTCACATTGAAAATGCCTGAGAGATCACCATCCACCTTTATGGTTGCTGCGTTCAATAAATTTCCAATTTCTTTGCAATCATTCAAGAAAAGGCCAGGAAAACAATAGATAGGGAATCTGCCACCTGGGTGACTGCCCTAAATGCAAGATCAATAGTGATTGATTGACAATGGACAAATAGACCCACATTTAAAATTCTACTCGGGGCGAGGCCTGGTTCCACCTCCATGATTATGTGTGGACTCAAAACAATCGTTACTGGAATGCTGTTAAACCTGGTATCGTACATGAAAGGCCCCTCCATGACTGAAAAATCGGTGTATGGCTTGCTATGAGTGGTGAAAGAATCATAGGACCAATTTGTTATGAGAAAACGACTGATTCTATTACTTAACTCCCTTTTTCAGGTAATTAACCGACAAGAAGCATGATTCTGCATTTTTTCAACAGGATTCTGCCACTGCCCATGAAAGGAATTCAGAAAGTATTTCCATAGAACAGATTTATTAGTAGGGATTTGAACCCCCCTCCCCCCCCCATTTATCCTAAAGTGATTATTAACTCTATGGTGAATTAAAATGTCATGTACAAGACGAACCAGCAAACCATACAAGAACTGATCGATAACATTCGCGAGGAAATTTTGGAATTTCGTCTTCTATGAGATCCTTAACATGCTGGAAACCAACGGCACGGAACTGTTGCACTTAAAATACCCGCAAATGCCACCGAACTAAGCCGGAATCGAAACCGCTACTTTGGGAACAGATCGACAGCGACTGACTGCCCCACTGGAGTCGGCCAAGACTACCTTGTTTTATAAACAACTCAGTGTCCAACGCCTGATCCCTAGTTTGTGGGTTCGATCCTGGATGATATAGCCGATTTTTTAAGGACGGCTAAATTCTTGGCACAGCATGTCATTGTTGTTGGCATGTCAAAGATCTCGGGTGGCGTATTCAGTGTCACTAATTATGTCAGCCATAGTATACAATCCACTCAGTAGAATTCTGATTTTGTTGCTAGATAGCAGCACAATCGGAATGTCGAAATCGGTAGGTACCACTTCAGAAAGCCTGCAACTCGCTAGGTGAAGCCATACGAGTGTATAATAACAATAATAATAACAACAACAACAACAACAATTCATTTAGAGCCACAGAACACCTTGTCAAGTAACTACAAACGCAGTGAGTTTCTCTCATCGGTTTGCCGACAGGCGCGCCCAGCTTGTCTGTCTACCTTTGACTCATCACTTCCCGTTAGACAGCGCAGCGACAGCACGGGAATACCCGCACTTCGCAGTTCAGGTCCGTGCTTAGAACGTGTATGAAATGTTTATCTGTCGCTCCAACTGTTCTCGAGTTGTGAAGTGTGACTTCGGCGTATAATTCTCATAATGCGTCCTCATGTGCACACGATAGAGGAAAGGGTATTTATGTAGGCTACGATAATTATGTGAAAACAGAGTCTTACAGGGAAGTAGTTAGGAGATTTGTGACACAATTTCTAGGTGTATGCCCTCCACATAGAGAGACCGCGCGGAAATTCGTAAAGAAATTGAGAGGAACTGGTTCTTGACTCGATAACAAGCGAAGTGTTAAGAAACGTGTACTTTAACGAGGGAAAAGCAAATGAAATTGCAGAAAGATTAGAACATACGCCTACAAAATCCCTAAGAGGTGATTAGGTGGTGGTGATTATAGTTTTAAGAGGAAGTACAACTAGGCAACCATCCTCTATATAACACTAATCAGAGCGAAAATATGGAAGGGGTCCGACACTTCGAAAAATGAAGATATCGGCAAAAGGAAGACAAGGGCCACGAAGGGCGTGAAAATGAAAGACTCCCTAGCCCTCGCAAACCTAATAGCGTCGGGGTCGGAAAAGAACAAGAGTTGACCAAGGGAGGTCGGATAGGATAGATGAAAGTGAGGAGCCTGGCACAAGTAAGTGGAAGCAATGCCAGGACTCAGCTAAGGGCCCCGTGGTCGCCAACCCACGCTCTAAAGTTCAGAGCCCCTGGGGCCCCTTTTAGTCGCCTCTTACGACAGGCAGGGGATACCGTGGGTGTTATTCTACCGCCCCCACCCTAAGACTACTTGGACACGAAGCCGGGGTTTCGAAGAGCTCAGCACGGCGGGCTACGAAAATGTTAAAATTGAAACTGTACAAGGTAACTGTAGTGCACGAACTGCATCCACGTGATCATGATAAGCGGATACGTTTTTGTAATTGGATGTTGCGAAACGTTCATGATGAAATAATTGATCACCGCTTAATATTTTTCTCTGACGAAGCATGGTTCCATTTACACAGGCAAGTTTCAATGCTGAATAACAGATATTTGAGTGCAGAAAAACCCCACCGCATATACGAAATTCCTTTACATGACGAACGGGTCGCAGTATGGCGTGCAGTGAATGGATACAGAATTATAAGACCTACTGTATCTTTCTTCACGGCACAATTAATGCACAAAGATACAGGGATAATACACTCAAGCGACTTTTTGACGAACTGACTGATACTGACTGTGAAATGGATATTTTCAGTAAAACTCTGCCACCGCGCATACACATTAAACTTCATTGAGGAAATGTTTAGGAGATCGTATTATTAGTACGGACTTACGGCCATCACGGTCCCCAGATTTAACTGTTTATGACTTTGTTATTTATGGCGGAGCTTAAAAAGTCGAGCTGAAAGAACATATCCGGAGACAATTACGGAAGATGAACTTATGTGCATGAATCGGAGTTTCCTAAGACGATTCCAGGGATGTGCGGATGCAGGAGGAGAACATTCTCAACATCTCCTGTCATGAGGTACAAGCTTATTTTCTTAATTCTTAATTACTAATTTTCTTTTAATTATCTCATTTTATGCACCAATAAAGTGAGCGAAGTGCTGTCCTTGTTACACCGCGGAGGGGGAAGTGATGAGTGAACGGGAGGCAGACAAGCTGGGCGCGCCTGCTGGCCAACCGATGAGAGAAACTCACGGTATATTTTAGGAAGCTTTTCTTTATGTAGCTCAGAATCGCTGCATTCTTTCTTTAGCAATTTGTCCCATCCACTCTTCTGCTCGAGTTATTTATAGAGATCCATGAAAGTTGTTAATTTGCATTCTATACCATACACGAACTAAGATGTCTTCCCGCTTTAGTCCAACCCTATCGAAGTTCTTACTGACTTCCTGAAACCACTTATCCGAAACTTTAAGAGTGTTTGTCCACTAAAAAAAGTTTAACCGAGCGAGTTGTTTATTCGGTTCGAGGCGCGTGGCCGTTAGCATGAATTCGGGAGATATTGGGTTCGAACACCATTGTCAACAGCCCTGAAGATGGTTTTCCGTAGCTTCCCATTTTCACATCAGGGGCCGTACCGTAATTAACGCCACAGACACTTCTTTCCCAGTCCTAGCCCCCTCCTACCACACCTGTCTGACTCCGTGCGACATAAAACAAACAACAAATGCTTTGTCAATCGCGTTTCATCAGTCTTCGTTTCCCTGATATAATTTTTCATTTCCTATTAACCCATACTGTCCATCCATGATTATTATTAGTATTATTATAGAGCAGACTGTACAACCAGCGACTCAACGCGGAAAATAACGTGACAACCTAAGGGAGTCAATGGCTTCGGGAGGAGGAGCTCTTTTCCGAGGATGATAACATCCTCAGTGGAGGAAATGCCACTGAAAACTATCAGGTAGCGTCTGTACTCCAGGCTAGGGACGGCTACCAAACGCGTCTGTTCCCAGGTTAGAGGTGGCCAAATACAAACATGGCAGCAGGTACAAAATGCCCTTAACGACAGTCGGAGTGACACAAGGTATTACTTCATCGTATCTATGGCTGCATCAAATCGGAATTTGGGTAATGCTTACGGCGCTCCCCCGAAGCGACGCGGGCCGCTTTCGCCCGGGTGGCGTAAGAAATGGACAAGGGCTACCTACTCAAGGACAGGGCAGGCCAAAGAAATTAGTCCCTTTGAGATTTGCTACAATCAATATACGAACATTGACCGGTCGCCACCGATAGTTAACAGAAACTCTGAAGAACAGAAGGATTAACATTGCTTGTGTTAAGGCAGACATGTCAAGATCAAACGCTGACTGACGGGTATGAGTACATTAGAAACAGTTGTTGCGAGCGCTAGCCCAGGACGTTATCAGACAGTGCAAGCCTCAAGGGGTGTACATCACACGTTCACATCTACGCTACTCGGTACAATAAATGCATACATTATTTCATTTAAGGGCACACGTAATTAAACGAGTCCAACATGTGCGAAATAACATGTTTTGTACTCAATGCGTAGAAGGAAAATAAATTATTTAAAGGTTATAAGCAATAAAGAACAAAATGAAACGCAATTATTTTTCAGGGACTTAACATCCTCAACTCTCCTATGAACACTTATGAAGCGATATGATGCAACGCTACGCTTCTGTTGCAAAACATGTTAAACATATTAAAAAAGAAAATAGTCTACGATAAAAGTGGCGTCTCTTCAAGCAACGGTATTGACACAAAAATACACAAAACAATTACTGTGTCAATCCTTACGCCACGACCTATGTCTTCACGTGTCCCACAAACTGTACAACTTACAACTTCATTTGAGCAATTATTCGCACACTGTTCGATTGGACACTCTTAGTGTAGGCAAGTATCATAACTGATTCTAGGTGAAAGTCTGATAATCGGAATAGGAACCTAGTCTTGTTCAAGTTCATTTGTGAAAAAAAAAACTGCTTACAAAAGTGCTTCCGAGCACTGCTGTTTATTTTCCCCGCGAACATTCGGATTTTCCGGGAAATGAGATGGGTACAATTGTTGATAAAACTCAAGTAGCACCTCTTCTTTGTATTGCTCTTCGAGCCATAGGTCGCACTGAAGATTTATACATTCTAGCTTTAAGCTGTGTGATGCATTCTCTGACTGTACCTGAAATGGTACCGTAAACATTTGCATCTTCTCTCGGATGCCGTCTGTTACGAAACTCATCTTCAAGCTCATCTACAGGACGAACATATTTCTCCGATTCAGTATCAAAGTTCAAAGATCCCAGCACTCAAAATGGTAGAAATATGCTTTTATAATTTGACTTTTCCATAAGCTTGGCTTCAATTTAAATCCCTTTATGGCAGCGTACATATCGGTTATTAGATTGCAATTTCCTTGACACTATAGATTTAATTCGTTTAGGTGTGTTGAAATATCTGCCAGAAACTCCAAGTCTGAAAACCACTTTCGGTCACGAATCTGAAGAATGTCCTTGTCCTTTTCAACCAAGAAATCTGAAATATGCTACCGCAATTCAAAAAATCTTCGCATAGTTTTCCTGCTTCACCGCCGTACTTCGGAATAATATGGTACATCGCTGTGCTCGCTGTCGATCAAGTCCATGTAATCTCTAAATAAGCGATAGGTTAATTCGTGAGCCCTAATATACTGTAATTCACAGTTTTCGATACAGTGTCCAATACATGGCTCATTTTGAGCGTTTTTGCACAAAGGGCCTCCTGGTGAATCAAACAGTGAAAGGCCGTAAATAAACGAGCGTAGTCCGACTGAAATTTTTGCTTTAGTCGACCAATGAATCCCGATTTTGCACCCGTCATAGCTGAAGCCCCGTCCGTTGCCACAGATACGAGCTTATCCCAACCACCGCCGTCTCGATCCTCTCATACTGCCTGCTCTATACCACTAGTTTAACACAGGAAGGCGCGAATACCAACATTTCTTCACAAGCGCAGTCGTAGACGCACGATCTTCGCGGTCAGTGTGGGTGTTGCACTGTGTTGTTAATGCATGCATGCGTGTGAAAAGCTGAGTTATTTCGTACAATGAGTAAACTTGCCTGTTCACTTCCGTTTGTGCAGTGTATATTTTGTATAGAACTGTGAAATGAATTAATCATATTATGCTTATACGATATTTTAAAAGTTATTTTAAAGAGTACTTGTTTTCTTCCGTGTGTGCAAGTTGTATTTTTTTTTTTGTAAAACTCAAACTTCAGATATACCCCCGAAATATTCAACTTTTGTGTACCATTTTGCAAATTTCGGCAGGGTGGTTCGCAGCCAGAAGAGATACGTTTAGTCGAAATACCCTCTAGAAGGGAATTAACAGAAAACTGACTGTCGGCTATATCTAGGCAAGGTCCAAATAAAGGAAGTAGTTAGGTATCCTCAGATTACTCTCGCATCTGTAGCCTTTACACCTTTACACCTTATTTCAGAAGGTGATTAAAGCCGCGGAGAATAGTGGATTCGTTTTGATAAGAATGGTGACGGACAATCACAAAGCAAGACGTCTTCACGTTCAGACATTTAGGACAACCTTAAATATCCAAATGACAATGCCCCAATCAATCTAGAAGCAGAAAATCAAATCCTAACTTGCGGGTACTTGGTTCGTGTTGTTGAAGAGAGTAACAGCCCACTGCCTAGAGCTTCGACACCACGAAATGGAACGGATTACGCATCAGGACAGAGAAGGACTTTAATACCTAAAACCTTGTTTTGTTGCTCGGATGAAGCATCTGCAGGAGTTTGTTAAAGCAGCTGTACTATACTGTCGGAAGTCCTTCAAACTTACCAACGAAATACGAGGACTTGCTACTTCTTACCTTTCAAAATGTGTTCTGTTGCAGCGTGAGGTCAAAGAATATCAGCAAACTGTTAGTGATATTACCCTAGAACATCTCTTGAGATCTCCATTAACTAATATTACGTTGGCAAGAACACAAAATATTAGCCACCCGGTGTATCACTCCCTTCGTCCAGGAAAATCTTTAAATTGTGAAATGAAGAGGCCAACTACAACTTCATACAGGTAATATTACCGATATTTAATATTACTGATGTAATTTACAAGCTTCAGTGAACATATGTCTATAGTGCATAGTGTTTTGTAGAATGGCATAATAATAATAATAATAATAATAATAATAATAATAATAATAATCCCACTATCGGCAGCCCTGAAAATGGTTTTCCGTGGTTTCCCATTTTCACACCAGGCAAATGCTGGGGATGTACCTTAATTAAGGCCACGGCCGCTTCCTTCCAACTCCTAGGCCTTTCCTGTCCCATCGTCGCCATAAGACCTATCTGTGTCGGTGCGACGTAAAGCGCATAGCAATAATAATAATAATGCGTTAAGAACTTTAACGTCCATGCCTGCCATCTAGCGGAGAATTTTTGTCGCAACCTATTCGCGAAAAGCCTTGTATAGAGCAGGCAGTAGAGGAGGATCGAGATGGCTGTGATCTCGACACAAACCCATTCTTTCGGCAGACTGAAAAACAGTACTAAATATGTCTAGGCCGGTTGTAGTTGTCTTCAGAGAAATGAAGTCAAAGAACTCTTCAGTTACCTGTAGTAAACTGTTTACTCCACGAACAAGTATAACCAGCTGTGCAACGTTCGCAATATATATATTCTTTCATCGATTACAATTGAAAAAGCTGTAAAATTCTTACAGACATTCTGAAGCTGCACGCTGTTATCTTCTGCAAGCTCATCGATTCTTGCAGCTACTATGTTTCTTGACAGACTTAATGATTCGTACTTATTTCTTTCAGTAGGAGAAAAAATCTGCACTGAGGCCATTATGCATTCTTCAACGAACTCACCATCAGTGAATGGGCGATTTTCCAGTGCAATTCTAAGGGCAAGTTCATAGTCAGCCTTCAAGATTTTGTCCTTGCTAGCATTCTCGGAATTCTCACCCTTTGAAGTAATGGATTCAGGTATCAGCTATATGCAAGCTATTTGCAGTATTCCGCACATTTTAACTTTTAATAACTCCAAATACTGAATTTTCCATCAAAAAAATAAAAAGGAAGCTATTACTATTAATATACTAAATGATTGGACACCATTTGATAATTCGGCTATAAGGCTTTCCTGATCTCTCCTGGGATGCCCTTGGTGCCCCGACAGACACACTTCATACTACCTACGGACATTAAACTTCTTATATATGATAGTGTTTTACACTGTGCTTCTCCATCATGATCACGGCTTAAGTAAAGGAATAACCATTCATCGTTGTATTTGGAAGATGTCTTCCGTTTACAATCTATGCTTCCACTCAACATGTTTTGACCATTACATATAGACCAAGGCCTCTCAGGGTGCATGCACCAGTGTATTGCGCTGTGCACGGTGCAAAAGGCGACTTCGCTTGGTTGACCAGTGTGCAGAACCCCACTCCTCGATTTGGAGCCTGCCTCGCTCCCTCCATTGTTTTCCTCTTCCTCACTTGCCCCGTTGCGCTACAAATCCGAGCCGAGTTGAGCCGAGCTTAGCCGAGTAGCCCAGAGGCGAAGCATTGGTCCGACCCAAGCCGAGTGGGACCGATGCATTGTGTACAGGAACTCTGCGTCTCAGCTTGCGCGCGTGAGATTTTGGGCGTTTGAGAGGCCCTGATATAGACCAAAGCAGGTAACTGGAGCCTGCCGTAGGTAGGCGTGCACATTGCGCAGCCCTGAGTCAGCAACTTGGGGAAGTACAAGCCGACTGAGGGAAAGAAACTTCCGCTCGCGTGCATAGTTTTTTTTGCTAGTGGCTTTACGTCGCACCGTCACAGATAGGTCTTATGGCGACGATGGGATAGGAAAGGCCTAGGAGTTGGAAAGAAGCGGCCATGGCCTTAATTAAGGTACAGCCCCAGTATTTGCATGGTGTGGAAAAGGGAAACCATGAAAAACCATCTTCAGGGCTGCCGACAGTGGGATTCGAACCCACTATCTCCCGGATGCAAGCTCACAGCCGCACACCCCTAACCGCATGGCCAACTCGCCCGGTACCGGTATTTCTATTACGGGCACTGCGCTTACGGCGGGCAGGGTTTGACACCCGTGTGTTAATGAAACTAAGTAGAGAGGTCCCAAGCCAAAGGAGATTGAAGATGACTACAAGGTTATCTATCATGGCAATAGCTAAACAAGGAATGGTGTAGCAGTCGTAGTCAGTCCACAGCTTTATTATAATATCACGAGCATCTCCAGAGTGTCAGATCGGCTCATGTACATCAAGATTGAATCACCATCACTCACTACTCACATCGTCTCGTTCTGCACCTCAGGGTGCACTGATAATGAGGACTAGGAATTCTGAAACGATCTTGATGCCCATCTGCGAGCGATCGACCCGAAAGAGTCCATCATCCTTGGAGATGATTTGAATCAGACGTCATCACGTAGTTGCTCTAGGGAGCCGGTGTTACTTGCTCCGCATGGGACGGGTGTTTGCCACGTGACAAGAGAGCAGCGGGGTTGCATAACGTGGCCATACTGTACTTGCGCCAATGACCTTCAGCACATACAGTACTACGTCATGCACTTCCCCTACTCCTTCCCCTACTTGCTCGCTAAGCTGTTCTCGTTCCTCGAGAGCGGGGAGCAAACTGGCTCCCAAGGCATTTCGCTCTCTATTGACGATGCCTGATTTGAATCACCATGTTGGCTCACAGAATGGCGGTTACGTGCGCTGTCATGGGGGCATGGATATGGTGTGCGTGATGATGACGGATGTTGTATACACGACTTTGCTGAAGCTCAAGACCTAGCTGTAGCTAACACTATCTTCAAGAAGAGACTAACCCACTTAGCCACTTACACTGGCGGTGGGCATGCTACACACATAGACTACTGGTTATCTCAAAGGTGAGATATGAAGTTAGTGGTCACCGCTAAAATGATTCCCTACAATAGCGTAGCACCCCAAGACCGCTTACTCGTGCTAGACATCCGAGTGAACCAGCTGAGGCAGACTAGGACACGGAAGACCGAACCTGACCCAATTAGATGATGAAAATCAATTCCAACCAGAACGAGCAGATAACTGCCTTGATAAATTTCGTAGTGAAGCGAAGGGAATCAGCGGAAGAAATGTGAAACGATGTCGTGGAGCTGCAGTAAAACAAAGTCAGGACGAAAATTTACTGATAAGCAAACGTGGACATAGAACGAGGAAGTACAACGGACCATTGAGGAAAAGGAGTTAGCGTTTAGGACCTGATGGAATACACGTCTTGAAACAGATCGTGAATGATACCGTTCGCTGAAACTGGCAACGAAGAGAACGGTGGCTGCGGCAAAGGAGCATCACTACAAGGATTTGTACGACCAACTAGACACACCAGGATGACAACATTTATCGCCTCGCCAAATCCCGTAGTCGTTCCACAAAAGCCATTGGCCATGTTATGGAAATCAAAAGGTCAGACAAAAAATCCTGCAAGACCCATACCCACCTTCCTACGATGGACTGACCATTTTGCAGCCACCTGTAATGGAGAGTTTCCACATCCATCAATTTCAAATCCTGAACCAACGTCTGGACCTACACAATTATTCACGTCCAATTAAGTGATCCTAGCCCTCCAGAAAATGAAGAATGCGAAAGCAAGTGGCCATGACGATGTTCCCACCGATATCTAGAAGATGCTTGGGCAGCCTGGGGTGAAATTCCTTGTCACTCTGTTTAATCAATTCGTACTTGTGAACAAGGTTCCCAGTGTGTGGAAAACCAGCACGACTGTCCCAATTTTTTTGAAAAGGGAAGGGAGGCGTGCCAATGCAACAATTACCGGCCAATTCGACTTCTATGCCATACTCTGTAGATGAAAGAGTACTGGATAATCAACTAAGAAGTATCGTTGCCATAACACAAAATCAGTGTGGATTTGTAAGAGGATGCAGTACCACGCATGTGGTCCATGCCACACGTTTGATAATGGAAAGGTACTGAGCCCATAATCCTACGAGTTCAAAATAACCGCTGCGGGAGAGATTAGAGTCAGGATGCGGGAGGGAGAACATCCATCGTGTGTAGAGCGAGCTTCCCAGACGAGAGTTGGATCCATGTTCCTTCTTTACTTCTCTTCACGTCACATGATCCGAACGCCAAGCAAGAGCGAGACATTTCGAGACACCTCGGAAATTTACATTCGTATGTTATTACTGACAACTATGATTTAAGGATATTTCGGCCTGCTGTCAAAAAGGAAATAATTAATTATTAGAAATTTGTGAGATTGTTTGGCAGAATTTTACCTCACACGGAGAAGTATGGATAATCATGCCCATAAAAGGAGTTCAACGGTCAGACCACTAGAGTATAAACGACATGTTTCAGAATCACCCCACCAAAGTCGCGGGAAAATTAGCTGAGAACTTCGATTAATTACGCCCGCTGGAGGAACACGAATACTTGAAAAACACCACTATTGTGATCAGTATTATGAAGGGAATGTTTTGTGAAAATTTAAAAATAGATCCAACGGTGTAGAAAGTGATGTTATATTGTGCAATCGTAGACGCTTTGTCTAGCATAACGGGATTCCTAATAAATACTCCCATTCCTGCGAAAAGTTTCACTCTGAATTCATAGGTTCGAGGGAACGAATCTGCGCTAGTATCGTCAAGAAGGCATAAGTAAGAGGAAGCAATGCCCCTTTTAGTCGCCTTTTACAGGCAGAGAATACCGTGGGTGTTATGAAAATGGAGAAACCGCGGAAAATCATCTTCAGGGCTGCCGACAGTAGGGTTCGAACCCACTATCTCCCGATTGCAAGCTGGTAGCTACGTGTCCAAACCCCGCAGCTACTTGCTCGATTTCAAAATAAATGTTGATGTGAAGTAAAACAACGTCAACGAACGCACCGGGTATTCACCGCTAGGCCTACGTTTCTTACTTCAAAGAACACTAAGTTTCCTGTGTAAAAACACAATTTTACTAAGTTTTCGAAATGTACTCGCAAATTACGTAGTTCTGTTTTTAAATTTTTAACATCAATCAGAGTGAACAAAACAACTCGACACTAAATTGAGTTAAAACTGTTGATGCCAATGGGATTCGAGCCCGTAACATCTTGATTTCCAGACGAGAACTACGACCATTTCCCAGCAATGGACAACGTTATTTTGTCAAATAAAATTTACGACTGCCCTATAATCCTATAAATGTCCTGGAATACACAAGGAGGCCAGCCTTGACTTGCGAACCATTCCTGAACTAATCAGGACGTATGGATCGGAGACAGGTCCGGTTGAAATTACATAAAACCGTCGGGATGAAGCAACCATAATATTGTCTGAAATATGCATATTGAATAAATTGTCCGGCGGTGAGACGTTTCATGATTCTGTGCAACACTGCTGTCCCGCGAGAGCTCATTCAACACGCAGCAGATACTGTACATGGCCAGAGCGCCGATGCTCGGCCACGTATGCTGGACTGGGTCGGGTACCGGTACCGAGAGGGCGAAATGTGCGTTACCGGCCCATCGTTCGTCGGCTCTCGTCAGAGAAAGTGATATCAGTCAAATCAATCACGTAGCATGTTGTCCTCGGCAAACGCAGGGTGGTACACTATCTGCTCTTCAGTGAGTTTTTGTTTCTTAGAAACTCGCCGGAATTGTAACTTGCCTTAATCAGGCATTTCAAGGCTGTCCTCGAGCTGCCGGAAAACGCGCGGCCTGGCGTAACTGCACGGCGTTCCTGAATGGGGTCGAATGGGCCTCAGCCATCAAGCGATCGTCCAGTTCCAGTTTGAGACGGCCACGAACCCGAGCCAGCACGTCGGCTTAAGTCTTCCGATTCTCGAGAACGTCTTATCCATCGCGTTGCCGTACTTTGCGGGATGCCGTAGTGCCGTCCAGCTCTTTTGCGGTTAGATTTCCTTGTTCAACGAGAGCATCTACCCGCTGACGGATGTGAGGGCCTTGGTGTGCCATAATTGCCGATAGAATGACCTACCTGTGTGTAATAAGCGCGGTGGAGGCATCCTGCAATCTGATTCGTTTGCACGCTGTTTCTCCCGGCGGAGTAAAAAAAAATATCCCTAACAGATTCGAACCAGCCACCTTTCCATTGTGAACCTGAGTCCATAACCACTGGGCTACGGTGCTTCACGAACCGGCACCCATAACACACCTATTAATCTGCCTGCTACATTCCACCTCGCTCGTATTTAAGGCCGCTCACAAGAAATGCTGCTAGCTAATTACTCCTCACAATCGTTGGTACCCGAGTAATGATAGCAACTTCTATATGAGTAAAGTTTCATTGCCCCTGAGTATCGAACTACGAGCCACAACATCATGGTTTCATGTGGCAATGCTCGTCACTGTACAGTTGGAATTAGGATTTTTCAGCGCGCTCATTTTCCGTGTTGGCAAGTGTACCTTGCTTCTGCGCTGGAGATTACAAGACCTTTCCCACAATCTTCTGCGCATACAAACCGTAAAGAAACCATTACTTCGTGAGGACTGAGAGGAAAATCTGGGATATTCTTTTCACTTACAGCATATCGAACAGTCCCCATTACAATGTGCCAAGTACCTCATCACTAAAAAGTAAAATAAAAAAAATTAAAAAAATCAAATATTTATTTCGGAGAGAGAGTTTGGAAGTCCTGCTTCATTCTCTCCATTTTCACCTCGGCATCACTCCTCTTAACCGGCAGTTTTGTATACTGTGAATTTTTCTAGTCTGATTTCTCCTCCGTAAAACGGCACGATTTTTGACTTACCTATATAACTACAGTAGTTGGAAGAATTGTCTTTCACTGAATGTTTCCATAGAAGGAGCAAAATGCCATTCCACACAACCCGGCACATCCTCAATAATCATTAAAAGGCAAAATATATCCTAATTATTGATGTAAAGAGCACCTGACTGCATGTGTTGATTCGCAATGCCTTCAACGGATGTAGAACTAAAAATTCACTATATACAAGCCAAGACAGTGAAAAAGACTTCACACAATGTACACAGTGATAACTAAGCGGTAACTAGTTCACAAATGCAGCATGAACAAGCGGTCAACAATGCTTGAGCAAGACCAACTACAATTACATCAGACCGTAATCCAGGAAAAACATGGCGGACATCGGTGGGTGATATGAGAGGTTGAGTAAGGTTATGCATGTTTATTCAGAGTCACCTAAAGAAAAGATCACAAGTCGAACGTCATAAAATGCAACTCATTAACTCGAAATATGAATAATTAAACACCAAAAGTAGCGTAATGCGTATTGTAAGTCTAAATGTAATTTCAGAGGGGAAAATAATAACGAAGGGAGAATTATTGTATCAACGTCAGGTTGAAAAAGACACAGAGTAGGGCCTACTGTATAAAAATATTTCACATATGAATCTCCGGTCAGCAAATACGATATATAGATGTCAACAAAGCATTATTATCCTTACATGAAATACTACGACACCACCATTAACCACAGCCCATTATGTAAGTGCGGCCAGTATCCAGTAATCGGGAGATAGTGGGTTCGAGCCCCACTGTCGGCAGCCCTGAAGATGGTTTTCCGTGGTTTCCCATTTTCACACCAGGCAAATGCCGGGGCTGTACCTTAATTAAGGCCACGGCCGCTTCCTCCCACTTCCTAGACCTTTCCTATCCCATCGTCGCCATAAGACATATCTGTGTCGGTGCGACGTAAAGCAAATAGCATTATGTAAAACACGCAAACAAATTTCTCCAACAATATTTCAACCCTCCAAAATCCACCTGTATTGTTGAGTAGGTACAAGCGATATTTGTATGATACACTCGACCATCTAAAGCACTCGTCACCTTAAAACTCACTAGAATTGATGGCATAATTGTATATTATATAAAAAAGAACATAATCCTCAGATTCACTCACGGGAAATGGGGTTAGGTTTAGTTTACGCACGTTCATTGTAAAACGTTGAAAATTAATTACATCATTCTTGCACCGCCGTTTAAGATTAATTTCGTCTCTAAGTCATAAATCTTGATCGTGATTTTCCGGATCTTTCTGGGACTGATTTAATTTTCTTTGTAGTAAGGTACGTTGGCTGATAGGGCATCATTAGTTTAAACTTCGGAAGTTTGCGCGGCACTCGAATTAGATCATCACCTTCTATGGGTATATAATTGTCTTCCCTAACAATACATTTGATTTCAAAAATGATAAAATGATTAATGCACAGAACATTATTAGGCCTATGATTTGGTTCGAAGTTTTCCTTACGAATGCTCTTAACCCAACTTTGCCTTAATACTAGGTCTTTTGGAAACGGGAACACTGAAACTCTTATACTTACATCCAGGCATACAGCACATTAAACTATACACATCGATACACATATTGCATAGGTAACTAAAAATGAAGAAAATACTTTCAGAGAACAACACGAGAATGATATTGTTGGAATAAATAACCTCTTTGAGAACAAACAACTTTTTTTTTTTTGCTAGGGGCTTTACGTCGCACCGACACAGATAGGTCTTATGGCGACGATGGGATAGGAAAGGCCTAGGAGTTGGAAGGAAGCGGCCGTGGCCTTAATTAAGGTACAGCCCCAGCATTTGCCTGGTGTGAAAATGGGAAACCACGGAAAAACATCTTCAGGGCTGCCGATAGTGGGATTCGAACCTACTATCTCCCGGATGCAAGTTCACAGCCGCGCCTCTACGCGCACGGCCAACTCGCCCGGTAAACAACTTCTTACGGCACTGCAAGAGGATCTATAACCTTCTTAAGACTATAAATAAATATAATGTACGGTTAATAATATTCAAATTTCCGTAAATATTTGGTAACAACACGACTTTCACAAATCAAAACAAACGCATGCTAGCACTCCAGCTGCCGTCATTATGGACAGTTTCGATAGGTCGGTTAAGGTCTGAGATATTGTAGTTGGTCTTGGCTTGAGAATGCCCAACCACCTTTAGATTTCAACAACAGTTACTCAATAATTGCGGAAAATAAAAGCAAGCAATGAGTGCACAACAAACTAGAGGCCAGGGTTGGCTAATCTGGTGACCAGATCTGGTGTTTTCAGGGTGTCGTATGGTGACAAAATTTGAATTTTGCGACATGTCGAAAATATGTTTTTCTTGAAAATCTGGTGACATATTTGGTGATTTTATAATAAAATGTCAATTTAAAAAAGAAATACGGTCATAAAACGTATAAGTAAAATATTATGACATTATATATCATACAAAATATTATATTAACATGTTTACGTAAGCGACTCGCTTGATAATAAAACCAGCGTGAGCAAGAGCGCGGGATTTTTAGCAGCATGAGTGATGTATTTTTGTGCATTATTGACCTTATTATTAAGGTGAATAATAGCGCGGTTGACATCATTCTTACTTGTAACTGGAAAAGTTAGAATGATTCATGCGAGGAGCCCAGCTGATGTCGGCCATAAATAAACAAATATAGTAAAAGCAAAGCAGTCATCTCCGTACAGGCCATGAAGGCTCTTGGAGGAGTGGAAGGTAAAGGCTTCCACTAACCGTAACCTCGGCACTTGATGGGGTAGAGTCGTTAGCTCTACGCCCGGCCGCCTTTGCCCCCAGGAATTAACCTGGTACTCATTTTTGGTGTAGTCTGAGTGAACCTCAGGGCCATATGCACCTCTGGAAGTGGAAATCTCGTTTCTTAAATTTTACGACTTCCTGACGGGGAATCCAGTCCACGTCCTTCCGGGCGAGCCGAGCACGCCTTTAGCGCCTCGGCCAGGCAGCCCCTAAACAAATTTAGTACAGTTCTTTAATTTGTATATATAGTTCGCAATGAAACATACTTATGTTAGGATTACGTTAACTGATAAAACGCAGTGAACATTTTATTATTATTATAATAATGCTAGTGTTTTAGTGTTACTTGTATTCAATTGATCATATGGCTATAATATAGGCTAGACCTATCTTCACAAGAGGACAACATTAGAGTTACTAAACTTCAGAGGCACAACTGAAAGAAGGTAAGTGTGATTTTAATGCCTTATCTTACTAAATCTGGAGAATTTATAGAGTTTTCAAATCCAGATCTGGTGATTTCTGGTGTTTTTTAAATCCATATCTGGTGATAATGAGTATCTAGGAGTTGGCAACCCTGCTAGAGGCTTTGTGTGCAATATTCTAGCAGTATAGAAGTCGCAAACGGAAATCACAGAAAACAATGCGCTAATTTATACGAAGCACTTTTTTACAAGCCATAAGAAAACACTTATAATTTAAAAAGTTGAAATATCTTACGTTCCATTCACTTAATTACATCAATTAAAGTAATTTCTCTGCTGCTTCTTTGTTTTCTGTATATTATCAATAGAATAATTGTTGTTTTTTTTATTTTATTTTTTATACTCAGTACTAAATTTATAGCCTACTAGCTGATGTACCCGTGCTTCGCTAGGAGTTCTACATTGTATACAGAATTATAGGTTAGGTAGTGTACACGTTGTGAGCAAGACTGTATTAAATTGCACAGCTCTTAACGTTACCCTGGAAACGTAACAGAGAAATCACCAAACGTCTTTGCTCATATGAAGACTAAGTTAGGGAATTGTCATTGTAATGCTAGGCACGCTTGCCTACCATCAGTCACAATCAGGTTGGGGAACTGCATTATAATGGCAGACACTCACTCCCCGCTTGCCTTTTTACATCCTCAGAAAGACTGTCTTAGTGGTTTTCCCAACTGAAATGAACATGGTCATTGCAATGACGACAGTAGGAATGGCGCGAGTAAAAGCAATGATTTCACATGAAATACTCGATCAAATGAAAAACCACACGTTTTCTCACTTTTAACGAACGGCACTACAGTGCGGATCTAACAGTCCAAAGTACCAGAGCTGGAATGACCAGGCCGCAGACAGACACTCTTAGTCTTTTTTCGGGGAGGGACGGGGGGTCGAATAGTGAAGAGTCCCAGGGCAAAAACTATGCCCTTTTACTAATCTCTTTCCTAGGAGTACCCGATGAGTCGGAAAATCTCAATTCACTACACTGGCGGCGTAAAAATCTATCTGACTTGGAGGCAATTTTTTCCTCCAAGCCAGAGGAGAAACCCCATCTTCACTGCTAATTTTCAATAAAATGAATGTAGAATTTAATGAAAGTGAATACAAAGAAGCTCATTTTAAGAGACGGTCCTTTACAGGGTTGAATTTTGAGTTATTTAGTGACTTGTGGTGCTAAATTTGGAATATGTACTACTACTACGTGAGCCTGTGCCTTAAGAGTGCACACTGCTCATTCAAATCAGCGCGTCAGAGTAGGGATCGAATGGCTGGAATACTATGATGAACCAGTGAGTTACGTACCAGCAGTACGGTATCAGAAAATGTATGAACCAGAGGAATGACATGCTAAAGAAGAAAGTTTTCCAACTCCCCAGCTATTTCCCGCCAACATTCAGTCAGGCTGTTATACTCGGTACGCAGCAGTATTCCCATCTATCGGAGTTGAGCGGCAGCATAAGAGACAAAGAATATCACTACAAACCGTTGCCTACGCAACGTAGGCAACGCTACAAACAATGGTCAACGTAATGTTATTGTTGATCAATGTTATGCGCTTTCAGTATTGTAGGTCTTCACATTTAGTTTTCTTCCGACTCTGAAACACCACTCTTATCTTAGTCGGTATGGTAAAATTGAATAAATCACAAATGGTCGGAAATTGTATTCTCTATAACTTTTGTTATGCAGTATTTCCGATAGGACCAAGGTATTTAAAAATTAAATTTTAGGCGCCTTCCCCTAAACTACGATTTCATACAGGGCGAATAAAATTGTTTATAGCTTAGACTGTAATTCCTTATTCCCCGACTCTATATACTGACTTTCATTAAATCCTATTAACCCATTTTCTCGTGGCTCGGCGTTGATATGGACTAGGCAAGAAAAATACAAATTCATGAATATCTGTTATCAAAGCCGGTACAGTAACAATATATGAGATAAATGATCGTAAATTTAATTCTATATAACTTTAGTAATGCAGTATTATCGATAGGACCACTAATAATATAAATATTTGAGAATTAAATTTTAGGCCTTCCGCTAAAGTACCATTTCGCTCAGCGCGAGTAAATTGATTTATAGCCTAGATTGTAGTGGCTCATCCCCCGACTTCACATACCGATTTTCATTGAATTCTCTTCAGCCGTTTTCTCGTGATGCGTGCACATACATACATACATACATACATACATACATACATACATACATACAAACAGACAGACAGACAGACAGACAGACAGACAGACAGACAGACAGAAATTACGGAAAAGTAAAAAGTGCATTTCCTTATTACTATGGACATGACCGATACAGAAATACTATTCTTTTCAAATTCTGAGCAATGTACAGACAAAACTCTTATTTTATATATATAGACTGTATGATTTTCTTTGTCGGTTTAGCAACTTCAGTCATTTGAGGAAGAATAAATATTATTATCATCAATAGTTTACTTCATAAAGACTGAAAGACAGGTTACCCTAATATTTCATAAAACAGTCATGAAATATCGAAAACAGTTTCCTTATTAACAAAAAAAGTCTCGGTGTCCTCATTTGAGGCTAACGGGTTGTAATTATACATGTGCTAGCTGCCTCTGTGGATCAGCGGTAGAGTGTCGGCCTCCGGATCCCAAGATAGCGGGTTCAAATCCGGCAGAGGTAGTCGGATTTTTGAAGGGCGGAAAAACGTCCATTCGACACTCCATGTCGTACGATGTCGGCATGTAAAAGATCTCTGGTGACACATTTGGTGTTTACCCGACAAAATTCATTAAAAATCTCAACCACAGACGCCCAAGAGAGTTTCGGTTTAATCGGTCTGCCATCTAGTGGGCCTAGAGTAAAACGGAACGTCGAAATTGACGAGCAGACAGCCAGATGGCGTCAAATTGAAATGTCTGCACACGGTAGCTGAGGCCATACGATTATTATTATTATTATTATTATTATTATTATTATTATTATTATTATTATTATTATACATGTGCTGCGCGTCAGTATTTCTCCAACAACATCGTCATGGAGTTTTTTCAGGAATTCAGTGACGAACGTATGCAGTATGAATACCATTCCTTCTTTCTCAAAACTAATTCAAGTTCTGCTTGTCACCTGGTACGAGAACATATATTCCATTCTTATGATTTTATGTTTCTCGTAACGTCAGGTAGCTTAGGTCAGAAACAGGAACAACATACGAAATAACAGTGACACGACGAAATGAAGATGTAAGAACAGTACACTCCCTCGGAGACTTGGTGTGACTCAACGCTCTTCGAAGTACGTGGTCTCATGGAGCAATGAACTTGAGACATGAAGAAAGAACAAAAAGAGCAACCCGAACGAATCGCTATTTTACGGCGTGAATAAAATAAAATTGTCGTTCGCTTGCACACAACTGATATATTTGTTGTTCTTACCGTGCGAAATAGCGTTGTCTCTAACTGGAAACAATACCTGCTGTAGAGAATAAGAGAGAAGAACAAGAAATACCGAGTCAAAACACAGTCGTTACAAACTGTAGTGGCGAAGAAAAAAGTTCCAGGTTTTCTTCAATAAGGAAGCTATAAGACAGTTCTCATTAAATCTACAGAATAACTAGCCATAAATATCCTTTCCTTGAAGGTTGGCTCACGCATAGGCCTACTTGCACATTCAGGGCGCTCTTTTTAAATGTCGCACCAACTCGACTATGGGAGAGAAAAGGGCTACGACTTGGAAGGAAACGGCTTGATCAAGTGGAAGTGACCAAAAGTTTTCATGGTATGAAAATTAGAAAATTCAATTAGAGTGTTTGAAAATAAAGATAAAGCCACTTGTAAATTTTACTTTAATACTAGTGATATGTTTAATTCATCCTCTATGTCATCCCATCGTAGCGCTGTTTGTTGAGCGTCCCTTCATATGCTATCGTCCTCACGTGACCTTAGACTGCCAAAATTTTGCTCTGAATGGTGTATATCAGAAGACTACATCTTCTATAAAACTCCGAAATTTAAGCGTTCTAACTGCCTGTTAGCTGTATCGGGATGCACAATCTTGAGCCCAGAAGGCGAATGCCTAAACAAATGCGCTACACATCTGTTTACACTGTAAGGGACAGATGAATACGGATTGACAAGTTAAAATACTATTAACTAATTTTCCAAGATAAAGTATTATCTCGAGCTGGACTAGCAAAATCATCTTTAAAAGTGGATATATAAGGAGTGCTCCAAGTCAGATGGTATTTAAAACCACTATGAGGAGTTCATAGCAACTTTTGCTCAATCTTTTAGATAACGTGCTCAAGTAATAATTTCGTGTGGCTATTTCTAGCCGAGTGCAACCCTTGTAAGGCAGACCCTCCGATGAGGGTGGGCGGCATCTGCCATGTGTAGGTAACTGCGTGTTATTGTGGTGGAGGATAGTGTTGTGTGTGGTGTGTGAGTTGCAGGGATGTTGGGGACAGCACAAACACCCGGCCCCCGGACCACAGGAAGTAACCAATGAAGGTTAAAATCCCCGACCCGGCCGGGAATCGAGCCCGGGACCCTCTGAACCGAAGGCTAGTACGCTGACGATTCAGCCAACGAATCGGACATGTGTTCAAGTAATACTTCGTTTCAGCAAATACAGTAGAGACAATACGCGACACTTCCGGATTTATCCTTGTTAAAATGGGAGACAAAGTCGAAGTGGCACTCCTAGTGGCTTGACCTGAAAATTCGTGCTAAATTCAAATATCAATGAAAATGTATATACGGAAATGGACAAATAAATTACGTCTAGAAAAAAAGTGTTACTAAGATAGTAACTTCAAAGTTGCTAAAGCAACTCATCTTTCATTTATGCATTAGGTTTTTTTTTAATTTTTTATTTTGCTTTACGTCGCACTGACACAGATATGTCTTATGGCGACAATGGGATAGGAAAGGCCTAGGAAGTGGAAGGAAGCGGCCGTGGTCTTAATTAAGGTACAGCCCCGGCATTTGCCTGGTGTGAAAATGGGAAACCACGGAAAACCATCTTCAGGGCTGCCGACAGTGGGGCTCGAACCCACGATCTCCCGATTACTGGATACTGGCCGCACTTAAGCGACTGCAGCTATCGAGCTCGGTAGGTACTTTTTTAGCTTTAGAATTCCTGCCTGAATGTTCACGGTTAGATTTTTCTTTTTTCTCAATTCAAAGCATTGCATCATCATATTATATCATATCGGCACATTCCTTACACATATGATTAAACGAATTTACATTTATGAGCTGGACAATTTTCCTTTTAACTTGAAGCCTACCAACAGAAAGAAAATCTATAAATTTAGCCTCAAAAACATTCCAACATTCCCTATAAGCAATACTTGCCATAATGCCATTACACTAGGGTAAAGCAAATTTGCATCATCATATTGTTTCAACAAAATATGTACATTTCTTAAATCACCCATATTCCAAATGGGGTAACTTGGAACACAACCAGCCACACTCATATGCATATGTATTTTCCTGAATTAAATCAAACCCACCTATCACACCTACAACAACACATCGGTATTGGAGGTTAACTGCTGCACTATACAATAAAATATGCGTATTATATTTTAAGGTGGTGGTGGTGGTGATTATTGTTTTAAGAGGAAGTACAACTAGGCAACCATCCTCTATATAACACTAATCAGAGGAAAAAATGGAAGGGATCCGACACTTCGAAAAATGAAGATTTCGGCCAAAGGAAGACAAGGGCCACAAAGGGCGTGAAAATGAAAGACTCCCTAGCCCTCGCAAACCTAATAGCGTCGGGGTCGGAAAAGAACAAGAGTTGACCAAGAGAGGTCAGATAGGATAGATGAAAGTGAGGAGTCTGGCACAAGTGGAAGCAATGCCAGGACTCAGCTGAGGACCCCGTGGTCGTCAACCCACGCTCCAAAGTTCAGATCCCCTGGGCCCCTCTTAGTCGCCTCCTACGACAGGCAGGAGTTACCGTGGGTGTTATTCTACCGCCCCCACCCACAGGGGGTTATTATATTTTAAGCCAGTTAAAATATGGGTCGAGCAGGTCAGATTATGAAGCACTATAAGAATTCTTTGTCACTGGAAAAATATATATGAAAACACAATATTACTTACATTTTCTTGTCACGAGGAAAACGGAAGAAAGACAGCGCATTCTTCTCTACTTCATAGTTACTGCAGCCAAACACAGCACATACCTTTCCCCTCATGTTGAGAGGAGATATCAAGGAATGACACACGCTACTATTTAATTATGTCAACTCACTGAAAACACATAAATAACACCAAAAACTTCACACACAAATACATGTGCTCTTATGACAGAATCAGTAGTTCTCAGGTCAATCCGCTAGAGAGAGATCTAATAGCTGTCCCTCGATATCTCGCTGAGTGTCGCGTATTGTCTCTACTCTATTTGGTTCCAGTTAATTAGAATGTTACAGCCTACAACGTTTTGTATATCATTCTTATTATATTCTTACAACTGGCCGAAAAGAATGTCAACATAAAAAAGTAACTGATAGCTTTTAATTTTTTGATCTGTTTGTCCAAGAGACACGCTAAAAGTATATACGGATGGCTGTAAAGCTCTGAATTGTACCATTCTATACACTGAACACCGAATTTACAATATCATTATTTTATGCTCGACTTGCACTAGAAAGTGGACTGTGTAAAATGCGAACATTTTCTTCCGCATGAATAATTTACGTTAGCTGAATTGCCGGATATCCGTTTGATCCATAGTAAATCACGAAAATATGCAAATGCGGAAAGGGAGTTTTATCACCGTTTTCCTCAACGAGGTGCCTGCCTTGTGCCCTGATCGTTACGGCGTCGTCTGTACGATCTAACACCGTGGTTAGGAGATTATAATCCTGTTGGTGGAGAAAAAAATCACCATCGGAATACTGGCTGACAGAGCAGGAGAGGTGGTGATATACAATTTTTAATCACTAGATTGCGTGCCAAAAGCCTGGATTCAATTCCAAACCTCTCCGCAGTGTTCATATGAAGTGAGGGGATATGACGCTGTTGATATTGGTGATTCGCCCGTCGGGTGGAGACGTTAGGATCTAAACCTCGAGCAGACCCTGGGTGTTATTCGACATCAGTAGGCTATGTGTCGATACCAGGTCGCCCATGAGCGTCAAAAAGAACTGCAAAAGACGAGCCGAATATGTCCTCCAACATCAACATTCCCCGCACTAGAAGCCATACGCTAAATAAAATTAAAAAAATCTCAACTAGGACTTCACAGTACTTCACCAGATGCTGAGAGACTGGGAATTTAGTTCCTTGTGAAGATCGTTCAGTCATATGACTAACGCGTTCATTCTTAATATGAGTCTTATATCTGTGCATTTAATCCAATATTATTTTTTTCTGTGCATACATAACAGTTTATTCTGCAGCCGATGCCATCGAACCTTAATCTTTAAATATTGTTATTTAACAAAACATAGATCCTGTAACATTTAAAACTATTTATTGGGCCAGTGACTTTCGTATGTGTTTATTTGACAAATTGTTCTTATTGTATTTGTTATGGTATTTGAATTATTGAAGTAGTTTTCAGCTGGTCTTTCGGACACCCTAAAATGACTGTTGGACTTGTCTTGGCAACAATGATCGATTGTAAATTTTAACTTGAGCTACTATGTTCCGCTTATGGCACCGTTAGCAATGATCGCCGCGCGCTATTATGTTTCTGAAGTATATGATGTAAGTATGGATAACAAATTAGTATTAATTGTCTTCCGTATATGTTTTACAATATGAGATGCCAGAGAGATGTCGTTTTACCAGCAAACATACATTTTCTTTTGGTCCTCCGGACTAGATCTTGTGAATAGTCTACAGTAGTATGTTACGAATACTATTGTGAAGTTTCGTGTACAGGTCTTTCAGTTCGTATCTTACGTTACTTTACATACGGTAGCCAGTGCCGTATTGTGCGCTGTTCGCCGGTTGTTTTAAGCCTAACTGTATGTTATGTCTTGCGGATCTCTGAGTGGACTCGGGTTTGATCACGGGCATTGTTTATCTCCTGACCAAGCTCAAGAGTATCAGGCTATCGTGCGGGCTTCCGTTCAAATACAACCCGACGTGCTGTTGAAGAATTCCACTGGAGATATGAGTTTGCGACTTCTTGGAACCGAAATGCAAGTCCATTGAGATCGTGAGTTCTAGTTTGCCTGTAAAAACCAACCCTTTCGAACACCAGAATGAATGACTTATCCAGTCGTAAGCAGCTTCAAACCCAGAAGTCATATGTGAGGACCACTCCACAGTGCACATACTGTATTGCAACGAAGCTCACGCACTGAGTAAGTGTCGTAACTTTGCACGTATTTCTGTCAATGAGCGTAGAGACTTACTAAGAAGCAACAATCTGTGCTTCAACTGTTTGCGGGGAGATCACAAGGTACAGGCTTGTAAATATGCTTCCTGCCACACTTGTGCTAAATGGCATCATACTCTAGTACACAAAGACACTACATCTCAGAACTTTACTCAACAACAGGGCCTGTCACGCAACACTGAGAAAGCGAATACTTCATCACAACCAAAGTCACGTATCAATAGCTATTGTTCACTAAAGGTGGGACCAAGTAAACACATCCTTTTATCCACTGCACGCAACAGAATTAAGGATAGGAATGGAAATTGACAGACATGTAGAGGTCTATTAGATTCAGGCTCACCGAGCTCGATAGCTGCAGTCGCTTAAGTGCGGCTAGTATCCAGTATTCGGGAGATAGTAGGTTCGAACCCCACTGTCGGCAGCCCTGAAAATGGTTTGCCGTGGTTTCCCATTTTGACACCAGGCAAATGCTGGGGCTGTTCCTTAATTAAGGCCACGGTCGCTTCCTTCCCACTCCTAGCCCTATTCTGTCCCCTCGTCGCCATAAGACCTATCTGTGTCGGTGCGACGTAAAGCAACTAGCAAAAAAAAAAAAATCAGGCTACCAATCTTGTTTTATGTCAGAGTCCTGTGCCCAGCGAATAGGTTGCACAGAGAACCTAACAGAACACCTGTCCAGGGAATAGGCGATACCATTTCAGAAACAAAGTACAATGTTTCAGTAGATCTTGACTCATGCACTAGTGACTTTACAACTTCAGCAAATTGTTTTTTGCTTCCTAAGATAACAGATGACTTACCACGTCACATGATTGATTCTGTAACATGGAACATTCCCCAGCACATTGTTTTAGTTGATCCCAAGTTTTATAAGCCCTCTAAGATCTAGGAGCTAAGGGCTGTCCTTACCTTCAGCAGCCAGGAAGGCTCATCAAAAATGCTAATCACCCCGTTCTTCAAGAAACCAAACTGGGATGGGTTTTAACCGGAAAATACACAATTAGCGAAGGTCCTTCAGGCGTCTCACGGTGGCCAGTACTGCCATGATTTGCTAAGACAGATGTTGAGGTTTTCAGGTAATGTATACGTATAAATAAATACCCAGCAGATAATCTAGACTGATTAAGTTCAAGGTAATGAAAATATAGCAGTAGCAGCTGCATGGGTAAAGTTCGACTTAATTCCTCAACCTACCATCTGTGCATGAGGAATATCATCCGATCGCTTGCGATTTACGAGATATCAGACTAAAAAGTATGTGTTTCCGGCAAAAAGTATATATTTCAATCACTTACATAGTGCCTTGAGGGAATATCCGCAACCAATACAATGTTACTCTGCACCGCAACTTTTGAAATTATCATTCATCACAAATTCAGCTGCTGAATTTTCTGTTTAGAAATCTTGCATACAGAAATTGAAAACAACTGGATCAAAGCCTACTGTCTCCATTCATGTCCGCATTTACGCTTCTTCATCCCAAAAATTTATTCCTTAAAACAAGTTCTTGCTGAATAGGAAGTGAACGGCATACTTAAAATGCCACAGAAGGGGAAGCAAAATAAACTCAAAAAGCGGTATTTCTCAAGCAACACTTTACAGAAATTATTTAGCTGTTTAATTTTTCAATTGTTAAGAGAAAAGTATTGTGAAACATTCTTCAACTGCCATGGAATTTTTTTTAAAAAAGAGAGGTAATACGTGTATAAAAGGTAATGGCAGAAAAGAAACACTAACGAGCATGGCAGTGAAACTCCAACACATGCGTGGGCAGCACATCCTCAGGGCAAGAGAGGAGAAAGTATTGCGAACATCAACACAAAGAAAGCATCACTACAATTAAAGTGTATCAGTATCCTTTCTAAAGTGTTCCACAGACCTCCAGCTTCACCCGGACTTGAGCCAACTGGCACGGACAATAAACAGATCTCCTTTAACTGCCCCACTGCCACGGATTAGTGGTTGATTAAGTGCAACAGCTCACGAATACGGAATTGCCAATTACTCCGCATTAGCGGAACTCTTATGTGCAATGGGACTCAAATTAGTAAAACTGATCCAAGAAAAGTAATGAGAATCGAGTCTTCTGAAACGAGTGGGGGTTCACTGAGAGCAAAGCGAGATGAATGATCTGTAGGCACAGGCCATGCATTGGCACTTATAGGTTCACAAACCAAAAGTGGTTCTTGACTTTCGCTCAAACTACAAGAGATGGCACTGTGGAAGGTTAGAGTTCATTTGTCTTCCGTACTGTAAACACGGTGCGGTATCAGTGCAAAATTATGCTTTTTTATAAACATCACGGTAAAGTTGGTGTCGGCGTATTCAAACATTTAGGGTCGCTTAAGTCCATGAAATTACTAATATTTATAGCAATAACCTCGGTTATGTTTGCTTTTACTTATTTATGTGAGCAACCACTGCTTTTACAAATGAACTGTTGTTGTTTGAGACATCAGTCCATAGACTAGTTTCATGCAGCGCTCCATGCCACCCTATCATGTGCTAACCTTTTCATTTCTACATAACTGCTGCGTCCTACATCTGCTCTAATCTGCTTGTCATATTCATACCTTGGTCTACCCCTACCACTCTTACCCCCTACACTTCCGTCATAAACCAACTGCATAACTCCTGGGTGTCTTAAGATGTGTCCTATCATTCTATCTCTTCTTCTCGTCAAATTTTAGCCACAACGATTTCCTCTCACCAATTTGATTCAGTATTTGTTCATTCATGATTCGATCTATCAACCTCACCTTCAGCATTCTTCCGTAACACCGCATTTCAAAAGCTTCTATTCTCTTTCTTTCTGAGCGAGTTATCATCCATGTTTCACTTCCATACAATGTCACGCTCCAAACGAAAGTCTTCAAAAATATTTTTCTAATTCCGATATCAATATTCGAAGTGAGCAAATTTCTTTTATTAAGAAAGCTCTTCCTTGCTTGTGCTAGATTGCATTTTAGATCTTCATTACTTCTGCCGTCGTTAGTTATTTTACTACCCAAGTAACAATATTCATCTACTTCCTTTACGACTTAATTTCCTAATCTAATATTTCCTGCATCACCTGACTTCGTACGACTGCACACCGTTACTTTTGTTTTGGACTTATTTATTTTTATCTTGTACTTCTCACCCAAAACTCCGTCCATACCATTCAGCAAATTCTCCAGATCTTCTGCAGTATCAGATAAATAACAATATCATCGGCAAATCTCAGAGTTTCGATTTCCTCGATTGTGATTCCCTTTCCAAATTTTTATTTGATTTCCTTTACTGCTTGTTCTATATAAACATTGGAAAAGGGAGGGGGAGGGGGGGCAAACTGCACCCTTGCCTCACCTCTTTCTGGATTGCTGCTTCGCTTTTCTTAGCCTGGGATTCTTATCACTACAGACTGATTGTTATATAGATTGTAGATAATTGTTCTGTCTCGGTACACGATCCCGATCACCATCAAAATCTCAAATAGCTCGGTCCATTCAACATTATCAAATGCCTTTTCTAGATCTACGAACGCCATGTATATGGGTTTGCCATTCTTAATTCGATCCTTTAAGATCAGACGTACAGTCAGGATTGCTTCACGTGTTCCTACATTTCTTCTGAAACCAAACTGATCTCCCAACTCAGTTTCAACTTCTCTTTCCATTCTTCTGTAAATAATACGTGTTAGAATTTTGCAGGCATGAGATACTTAACTAATGGTGCGGTAGTTTTCACACTTGTCAACACCGGCTTTCTTGGGAATAGGTTTAACAACATTCTGCCGAAAATCGGATGGCACTTCTCCTGTTTCATACATCTTGCATACTAAATGGAATAACCTCGCCATGCTGATTTCTCCTAAAGCAGTCAGTAATTCAGACGGAATGCCATCAATTCCAGATGCTTTGCTCCTATTTAGGCCTCTCAAAGCTCTGTCGAATTCTGACCTCAAAATTGGGTTACCCATTTCATCAGCATCAACAGCCTCTTCTTGTTCAAGAACCATATCATCTACGTCCTTACCTTGATACAACTGTTGGTTATGTCCCTCCCGTTTTTCTGCCTTGTCTTCTTTCCCCAGAAATGGTTTTCCATCTGAGCTCTTAATATTCATACACCTAGATTTCCTTTCTCCAAAAGTTTCCTTGATATTCCTGTATGCAGGATCTACCTTTCCTAGGATCATACAACTGTCAACACCCTGCACTTCTCCTTCAGCCATTCTTCCTTACCTATCCACTTCATTCTTTAATAGCCTGTATTCTTTTCTGCCCTCTTCATTTTTTACATTCTTGTACTTTCGTCCATCGATCAGGTCTAGTATTTTTTGAGTTATCCATTGATTCTTAGTTGATCTTTCCTTTCTTCCTAACATCTCTTCAGCAGGCCTACTCACCTCATCCTTCACGACTTTCCATTCTTCTTCTACTGTATTTCCTCCAGCTTTTCCATTTAGTCCTTGTGCAACATCTTCCTTGAAACAATCCTTCACACTCTTTTCTTTCAACTTGTCTAGATCCTATCTCACTGTGTTCCTTCTCTTTTTCAATTTCTTCAACTTCAGATGGCATTTCATGATCAGCAAGTTGTGATCAGAGTCCACGTCTGCTCCTGTGAATGTTTTGCAATCCAACACCTGGTTTATGAATTTCTGCCTAATCATAATGGAGTCTATTTGATACCTTCGAGTGTCTCCAGGTCTCATCCACGCGTACAGCCGTCGTTTGTGGTCTTTGAACCAAGTATTAGCAAGGACTAAATTGTGATTGGAGCAGAATTCAACCAGCTGACTTCTTCTTTCGTTCCTTTGTCTCAATCCGAATTCTCCGACAGCAATACCTTCTCTTCCTAGGCCTACCACCGCATTCTAGTCTCCCATCACAATTAGATTCTCGCCACCTTTTACATACTGTATTAAATCTTCTCTTTCTCTTCATGTATTCTTTCGATTTCCTCATCATCCGCTGAACTAGTAGGCATATACACCTGCGCTATTGTAGTGGGCATTGATTTGGTGTCTATCTTGACAATAATAATCCTTTCACTATGGTGGTCGTAGTAGTTTACCCGCTGCCCTATTTTCTAATTCAGTATTAAACCAACTCCTGCATTTCCCCTGTTTGATTTTGTGTTGATAATTCTGTAGTCGCCTGCTCTTCTTGCCAACGTACTTCACTCATACCAACTACATCTAACTTTAGTCTATGCATCTTCCTTTCCAGATTCTCTAACCTACAACAACAATTCAAACTTCTAACATTCCACGCTCCGACTCGCAAAATGTTACTATCCAGCTTTTTGATGATCGCCCCCTCTCGTGTAGTCCCCACTCGGAGATACGAATGGGGGACTATTTTACCTCCGGAATATTTTACTCGGGAGGAAGCCATCATCAGTACATCATTCATACAGAGAGAACTGCATGTCCTCGGGAGTTAGGGCTGTAGTTTCCCGTTGTTTTCAGCCGTGTAGCAGTATCAACAGAGCTAAGCCATGTTGAGTCTTATTACAAGGCCATATCAGTCAATCATCTAGACTGCCTCCCTTGTAACTTCTGAAAGGCTGCTACCCCCCTTTCGATGAATCATTCGTTAGTCTGGTCTATCGACAGATACCCATCCGATATGGTTGCACCTGTGGTTCGGCTATCTGTTTCATTGGGACCCGCAAGCCTCCCCACCGCGGCAAGGTCTCATGGTTCGCAGGGGAGAAATGAACTATGCAAGTCAAAATACAGATCCCCTTTGACTGACAAATGTATGCTGGCGAAGCTGTATAAGAGCTTTATTTTAAACACGGATTCTTGTGAAATAATTGCAAATGGAAAAGAAATGTAATTACAGGCAAAATCTTGTAATTTACTATTTATTTTACTATAGGCTAAAGTACATGGGGGACGTGATTACCTTAGTGATTTACGTGTTGGATTCCCACCCGGAAAACTGCGGTTCGAATTCCAATCGAACCTAAGTTGAGATTTTCATCTGAAAAATTACGTGACGTCAGGAAGGGCATCCGGCCTTGAACCTTCGGCCAAAAGCAAAATTAGCTTGGATAGCTCCAGTGACCCCAAAAATTACTGGGATAACCCGAGGAAAGACTTTTTTCTTACGTACATATAAAACGCAATCAGCATTTCTTCTGGAATCAGTACCCCCGACTGCAATAATTGTCAATTTGTATTCCCATGTACCGATTCGTTCCGAACAATGTGCTGTTTGTTGGCTCTACGGGTTGCTTCCTTCTACTGCATCATCATCATCATCATCATCATCATCATCATCATCATCATTTACATTTACAACTGAACTGCCTTCAGGTTTGTCGTCAGGTGGCAGATTCGCTATCAGTTTAGTTAATTATTCCAATCTCTAATTCCTCTCCCCATAAACGAATATTTGTCCCAACTGTTGTTGTTTGAGTCATCAGTCCACGGACTGGTTTGATGCAGCTCTCCATGCCACCCTGAAAATGAAAATCCACAGCCTGTTTTCAGTCATTCGACCGGGTCAGGAATGGAATGAATGAAGCCCCATCTAGCGGCGAGGATAGTAATTGTGCCGGCTGCCGAAGCCTGTCGCACTCCTCTGGTCCATGCCACCCTATTCTATGCTAATATTTTCATTTCCATGTTAACTACTGCATATTACATCTGCTCTAATCTGCTTGTCATATACATACCTTGGTCTACCCCTACCGTTCTTACCGCCTACACTTTCCTCAAAAACCAACTGAACTTGTCCTGGGTATCTTAAGATGTGTCATATTATTCTTCCTGGGTATCTTAAGATGTGTCATATTATTCTATCTTTTCTTCCCTTCTCGTCAAATTTAGTCAAATCGATTTCCTCTCACCAATTCAATTCAGTATCCCTTCATTCGTAATTCGATCGACCCATCTCACCTTCAGCATTCTTCTGTTACACCACACTTCAAACACGCATATTCTCTTTCTTTCTGAGCTAGTTATCGCTCATATTTCACTTCCATACAATGTCACGCATCAGACGAAAGTCTTCAAAAACATCTTTCGAGTTCCTTTTTCAATTTTCGAAGTGAGCAAATTCTTTCCGTAAGAAAGGCCTTTGCTATTCTGCATTTTATTCCTCCTTACTTCCGCCATCGTTAGTTATTTTACTACCCAAGTAACAATATTCGTCTACTTCCTTTAAGACTTCAGTTCCTAATCTAATATATCCTGCATCACCTGACTTCGTACGACTGCAATCCATTACTTTTGTTTTGGAATTTATTTCCATCTTGTATTCCTTCCTACCATTCAGCAATTTCACCAGATCTTCTACATTCTCAGAAAAATAACAGTATCATCGGCAAATCTGAAGGTATAGATTTCCTCTCCTTGGATTGTGATCCCCTTTCCAAATTCCTCTTTGATTTCCTTTACCGCCTGTTCTATACAAACAGTGAAAAGGATGGGGAAAACCGCAGCTCGTTGATTTGTATGAAGTGTGTGTGTTGAAAACCGTTCATATGTTAGTGCAACGTTAAACCACTAGCAAAAAGAAAATTACATCCAGTAGCCTACCTGCTACTCAGGCCCAAGACTTGATCAGAATTACTACCTTAGCTACAGTCCCAACATTTAATACATGTTTAAAGTAACTTCTGATGTATACAGTTTGGTCTAATGGGAAGCTACATGGAGTAATAGTGCAATATCTTATATCTCAATTAATTTTGATTATCCTCTATTGTTGATGCAGACACGTACCTACCTTGAACGTGGAGCCGTGGTTAGTGGTTGGGGCAGCGAGGCGCGACGCCCTCCTCTGTGGTCATACTGTATCATTTGCATTCCTACGTGGGAAAATTCGACTACTGAGTTACGTGCAGTGACGAACAGATTAAATGACCATCAGTACTGTTTGAGTAATAACACAGTCCTCGTCCAACCAACTGACCAGACCTGCGATGAGGATGACGACGAGATACTACGAGCCAGAATCCAGCTGATTAAACGATCACTAACAGTTTCTCAGGTTTCTCGAGTAGTTAGAAAGAGGACAATTTCGCCCATTTATAAGAAGCAAAACTTGAGCCAATTGTGTTTATTGCAAATATTTTTACCATCTTCAAGAGAATTAGAAGTCAAGTCAGTTCTATAAAAATGCTGTTAATAGCTTCGCCAATCAATCGGTTAAACTGATATGCATTTTCTGCTACAAGGAAAACATATTACTGATTCTTATTAACTGAAGTGCCCTGAATCCATACCTGTGTTCAGATGTTTCGTATCACGTCAGGTTCTTATTGTAATTTCGAAAAGAAAATCGATAAAACCCATCAAAATTGGCAAAGTTCATCATTAAAAATTACATATAATTACATAAGACATCATACCTGAAATGACTGCTTAGGTATGTAGAATCGAAGTCTGTATTTATATTTTCTCTATCATGGCCCGGTGTATGTAATTTTTAGAAATAAAACGAAAAACTTCCAAATTTGAACAAAAATTTCACTAACGTCAAATTAGGTAGGCCTATATTATTTTTAAAACGTGTTTTAACAACGCAATATAAACTTCGAGTGTATAAAATAAACTGTAAAACATTGAATTATATTCACAAAAATTACTTACAGCCATTCAGATGTTCAGTTTGTCGGTCGAAATGTTGCGCCGTTTTGATGCCCTGTTGTGACATTCAGATGTTCTCCTCTTTAAGCAGCAGCAATAATCCGCCCTGGTATCTTATTTCAATCGTTTCAATATATTAATGAAAACTTTCAAGGAATGGCATTCATACAATTGTAGAAATGAATTGAGTTTTTTACAAGCAAGAAAAAGTAATTTTAGGATACTTAGTTGATAATTTTTAATTTTACTAGTTTTAGTAATTCCACGATGTCTAAATTACCATATTTAAAGTAATTATAATAGTATGATTGATGCAAAGATAGATAATTTCAGTATTTAGACATTTTCATGAATTTCAAAAAAAAGTATTTTTTTAATGGGCGTGATGAAACGAAACTACTACCCACAGGACGGAACTGAAAAATATAAACAGTTTCTCTGTAGCAACATTGTTGCACATCAGTGTTATCATACAGTATATGTTGGGTAACCCAGCTGATTAAGCGATCATGAGCATCTACTAATTAATCAATACACTGACTGACTACTTTTTAACTTTAAAGGATTCCATATTATTATGTGGCATTTGATGAAACAGATTCTCTCTCAAGATTTTTTTTCTCTAACCTAGATATACAAATGCTAGTATCTTTCGTAACGACATATTTGTGAGAAAGCATTTTGTTTTATGAGTATGTAAAACTCGTGACAATACCTTTTAACTGAGTGGCATCTCGCTAGATTTACACTACGGTGACTGCGCTTTGAAAACCGGCTATTGCATGGGAAACTTTTCAAATGAAAAGACGCGTCCTTGGGGTTCAAATTACGTATAGAATTGGAGGTAGCGGCTCATGGTCATGATTTTATCTGCCATGTTAAATTACAAGTTAGTTTTTGATTAAGAAACAGAATACACATCTCAATTTTATGAGACAAATTGCTTTTACGTCGCACCGACATAGATAGGTCTTATGGTGAAGATGGGATAGGAAAGGGCTAGGAGTGGTAAGGAAGCGGCCGTGGTCTTAATTTGCCCGGTGTGAAAATGGGAAACCACGGAAGTCCATATTCAGTGCTGCCAAGAGTGGGGTTCGAACCCACTATATCCCGAATGCAAGCTCACAGCCACGCGGCCTTAACCGCACGGTCAACTCGCTCGGTCATTTTATGAAAACTGGTTTTCTCGTTAGTCATTTCTTCTCCTGACAGAATTACTTCATAATCTTGGCCTTTGCACTTTGAATTTGTAATCCCTTAAATTCGTCAACATTTATTCAAAAAGCCTCTCTAGACTCATTTGTATTGATGCCAACTTCCTTACACGACTTTTATTGCTTCTTCAGCACACATTGTGGTCGCCTTTAGTTTGGTGACTTATTTAAGGACTGTCAATCTACATATCGCTCATTGTGAAGAGGTGTCTATTTCTCTTACGTTTTGTATCTGTAATCTTCTCCACATTTTATTCGAAAAGCCTCTCTATTCTAGATCTCTTACTCCATATCCCATCTATTTTTTCCTCTGGTATGAAAACCTTTCTTAATATTTTTCTTTCTGTTTTCTCTAGTTTTCCCAGTTCCTCTTTCTTGTTCATTATCAAGTATTCTGAAATATAGAACCCTTCTGGCTTAACAACCGTGATGTAGTGTGTTTGATCTTCGCCGTTGTAGGCGATCGCTCTTTTAATATAGCGATTCTGAGCTAATATATAGCGTACAGCTAGTTCTATCTTTCTGGCTCGTCCTTTATTTCATTGTTTATCAAGTCCATTCGGTTGGATCCATTCCCCAAAATATTTAAATTTGTACGTTCCTTTGATTTTAAAAACCTTGTATAATGCATCTGTATTTCATGCATTTTGTTTTCTTCACAGACGATCTTTAGTGTTGTTTTTCCCGCGATCTCGTGTAATTTTTCAAGTATTTTTCAAGCAACTTCTTTATCGTATGCTAGCATTGTCAAATCAACGGCGAACTCTCTGCTTCTTTGGACCTACACAAATTCCTTCCATTCCCTCTTATTTCATGGATTTCTTCTATGTTCTCATTAATGTTCCTGGATGATACTGAGCAAAATTGGTGACTATGGAGACAGGTTAGTGTTTGATTAATAGACTAGTTGCCAACGTTTTTCCATCTATGCCGATTTCTGCGAAAATGTTGTGGAATGCCTGAGGTTCATCGAGTAATTTATTTGTTTATTTATTTATTCTGCAGTTTTCCGTAAATAACACTGTAAATAATAAAGAATATCGAGTTTTAAAGTGACTCAAATTTAGGTTTAAAAATACCCGTATTTTTTGCCATTAACATCCATGCAGTAGACGTACAACAAACTATGAAAAATAATTAAAAGAATTGAACTAATTACTGTACTGTATATTAAAAGAACTGATTTGGAAAGCTAGAGAACCTACACAATGCAAAGCCGCCTCTTGTCCACATTTTGAAAATAATGAGTAAATGGGCTGTTCTGATCTCCGTGAAAGTATGGGTAGTTGAGCACTTGCCATTTAATAGGAAAGGAAATCTCGCCACGCAATCTCTTCAAGAAAGAATATGACCTCACGGCGGATTAATGTGTACTCTTAATACCGTGACACAAGAATGTGGTTCCGGAACCAGGTTGTGACCGAGTTTAATTTACATACACATACATGGTACATCACGGCTTGAAGCTGGGCAAGGCCGCAGAAGGCGGCGATCTTGTTCTTCACTCGGCCGTGACCCGCCTTCCGCATTGCAAGGTCGCCAGCTACTCCACCTTCAAGGTCGTAAAAAGGCTCGGGCCGGCGAACGTATTCCCAGGCGGAAGCTTCTGACCCCAAAACGTGGCCCTCCCCTAGTGATAATGGGGGTTGTCAGACGGTTTATTTCCTCTGGACACAAGAGGCGCGTGTCGTTTAAAAATCAAATGAGCGCTGTCAAGGGCATGGTCCTCTTATCTTGCGTCGATTATTTAAACATGTCAGTATTTAATTTATTCTTACGGGAAAATATAAACACAGTATAAAAAACTGATCATGAACCACAGAACCAACCAATATCGCAGAATATTTTGTTTCGTGCGTAACCCTGAGATGGTCGCAGATGTTAGACAGACAGACAGACAGACAGACAGACAGACAGACAGACAGACAGACAGACAGACAGAAGGAATTGGCAAATAAACTCGACAAAGGACTTTCAAATAGCCGTAAATGATCGTCGTGACGTATTTATACTAAGCTTAAATTCATATCAAAGTAGGCCAATATTACTTTTATGCCGCTAATATCGTCTCGCTTTCAGTAAAAAAGGTAAAAGTTAAAACCAGGAACTAGGGATTGGGATAATAATAATAATAATAATAATAATAATAATAATAATAATAATAATAATAATAATAAGCTAAAGTAATAACTAAAAACGAAAATATAAGGTTCTAAGACAAATCTACATTACAAGCCAAACCTATTATCTCGGAAGACGAGAGGAAACTAAGGTCAGAAAGAATGACGAAATACTGGGCACTAAGAAGAGAACACACAGATAAATCATTGATTCAACGTACCCCAAATAGGGTGAAACGAAGTAATAATAGTAATGTTATGGGTTTCGTCCCTTTTAACTAACGCAGCTTGAGTAAAGGCCAGCACGCTAACCATTTATCCATGGAGTTGGAATTGGAAATAATAATAATAATAATAATAATAATAATAATAATAATAATAATAATAATAATAATAATAATAATAATAATATTTATTTATTTATTTATTTATTTATAACTTATCTAAAATACATTTGCAAATATGCAGTAGGATATTATACATTATCTTTGCAATTATTTACACCTGCAAAGCACTTGATGTGCTTATCTGCCGGTGTAGTTGTTTCACATTTGTATACATTGTTGCAATCCTTACTGTTTACAACATTAATAAAGTATGTATATTTACATTAGTATTGTAATTTTGTCCTGTGGTGTGAGTTTTTCTTAATCCCTGAAAGTATCACTCAAAATAGATAAGTCTTTGGTACATTTTCCATTCATAACCAAATATTTAAACTGTAATATTATTATCTATGATCCATAGTTTCACATGTTTTTTTAGTTGATATTTGGTTTTCAAGTGTATCAATTCTGAGGGCAACTTGTTCAAAAATTTAGGAACTACAACTTGCAGTGTTCTGGATCCATATTTGTTGTAGTACCTCATGACCTGAAAAGAACTTATATGCCTCAGTCTTGTTCCATGTGTATGTTCATTTACAATTCTATATTGAGGCTTCCAGTAATTTTCTTTAAGTATGTTGTATATATAAAGTTGTTTAACTCTCAAGAACCTTTCCTTCTGGTACATCCCTGTTAATATATCCTCACTTAAGCTAAATATTCCTGTGTTTTCATACCAAAAGAATGCTTTGACAATACGATTTTGTAACATTTGTACCATGTTTATGTCTGTAACAGAAGCTGATCCCCATACACTTACACCATATGATATAAGTGACTCAACAAGTGAATGATAAACCATTTTTAAGCTATCATGAGGTATTATATACTTAACCATTTGCATTTTGAACAAGCTTAGCCTCAGTCTTTCACACAACTTATTAATATGTTGCTTCCATGAAAAATATCTATCTATTATTATACCTAAATATTTCATGTTATCAACTTCCTCTATTACATAGTCACAATTGCATGATTTTTGTTCACCATCATGAATGCACTGAACTGAATGGCCTGTTATTTTAATGTTTTCTCTTTGCATTTTTGGTGTAGTAATGTACAAGACTTTTGTTTTTGAAGTGTTAATTATTAGACCCTTATCATGGCACCATTCTTGAAAGTAGTTGTACTCCATTTGTAAATGCTTCTCTGCCACTTTTGGGTTTTTATGTACTGATACAATTAGTTTATCATCTGCATACATGAAATATTTACAGTTTTTAAAACATGAGCTTATATCATTGACAAAAATAATGTACAAAATGGGTCCTAAGATACTTCCTTGTGGAACACCTCTTTTAATAGTAGTTATTTCTCCATATATATTATCAATTTTTACCCTATACGTTCGGTCAGTCAGATAACTTTCAAAAACTTTTAGTGGTGTTCCTCTTACCCCAATTTTGCTTAAGGCTGCAATAATTTTTTCATGGGAAATTGAATCAAATGCCTTTGAGAAATCAATAAACATAGCTAAAACGTGCATACCTTGATTTAGCTTCCCATTGATCAAATTGGAGAATTCCTCAAGAAGATTACTTGTACCCTTGTGTTTTTGATAAGCAAATTGATGTTCATCTATTATTTTAAATTTTTCTAAATATGAAATTAGGTGATCAGCAATGTATCTTTCAACTACTTTACCTATAGTTTGAAGAATAGATATCTGTCTATAGTTTTCATACTGTAAATGTGAACCTTGCTTGTAAATAGGTCTCACTATGGCAGTCTTCAGATCCTTTGGGAAAATACCTGTCTCTATTATTTTATTGACTAGCTTCTGTATTACTGGTGTTATTGTGTCTATGTTATCTTTCAGATGTTTAACTGTTAATTTATCCATGCCTGGTGATTTATTTATGTCCATTCCTTCAATTATGTTTGCTATATCTGCTGTACTTGCTAGTGGTAGGTAAAATGATGAAAGTCTCTCTGTATTAGGTAATGGTCTTCGTTGTACCCTACATTCATGTACTACCTTATCTAGCTGTTCTGAAAATGTTTTTGAAAAGTTATCAACTATATTTTCTAGTGAGTCTTGCCTTCCTAAATAATGTCTTACCGTTTCTTCTATTGTCCATTTCTTTTTAGTCTTTAGCACATCATTTAATACTTCCCAAGTTTTCTTCATGTCCCCTCTACAACTTTCAAACTGCAATCTGTAATACTTTCTTTTTGCTTTATGAATATCAGCTATTATATCATTCCTCATTCTTTTATATAACCTCCTTAAATTTTCCTTATTTTCTGGATTTAAATTTGATGCATTTTTCCATCTTTTGAAAAGTCTGTCCCTGTCTTTGATTTTTTCTATTATAGCATCCGTCAGCCACGGTTGAGTGTCTTTCCTTCTCTTCTGGGTTTTTGTATCCTTCGTTTCATTAGTTGCCTTGTTAACTGCATTGCAAATCTTCATGTATATATCATCTGAACTCATATTCTCATTTATTTCTTTTCCAATAATTTCTATTTCTGTTCTTAACATGGATTTACTCACCCTTTCCTGTATGTTATCTATAACTCTTTCACTTGGAACATATTTATTACACCTAGTATCATGTGATATCTGTACAGTTATTATATAATGATCAGAAACTTTAGTCTGAATTACAGAAGAATCTCTTACATTTTTCCCATTCCTAATCAATGCATGGTCGATGCAGGATTGTGTTAGTTTTCCATTTAGATATTCTTCCCTTGTGAACTTGTTAATGCAATGAACTAACTGATGATCTGCTAGCACATTATTGTACAAGGATGTGACTCTGCTGTCTTTCAGAATATCTATGTTCATGTCCCCAATAATTATTAAGTTTCTGGCATTCATACTATGTAAATGAAGATCTAACTCCTCCACAAAATCCTTTGGATTATAGTCAGGTGGTCTGTATACTGCCATAATGATCCCATATAGTGTTCCATTAATCCAAACTTCCCCTGATAGATTTTCAAACTGATTTGTTATACATTTCTTTTCTTTAAATATGAACCCTTCCTTGACAAAAATTACTATTCCTCCACCCCTAGAAACATTTCTTATTGAATAATGCATACTATATCCTTCTAACTCATACTGCTCAATTTCCATTTCATTATTTACATTTATTTCACTAAATATTAGCACATCTACCAGTGGCCTGCTGTGTCTTAATATTATAACCATCTGATCCCAATATTTCCTAATTGATCTTATATTCATATGAAGTAGAGACATTTCACTTTCTTGTTTCTTTGTCATCTGTAGCCATTCATCACAATTATTGTATACCTTTGAGTCTAGTAATAAACTACAACTATCAATGTAACTAACATCCATAACTAAATTTAAGATACACTAGAGTAAAATTAAATATTGATACTTTCAGCCAGTTACTGGATTTTTTCAATGTCTTTTTTTGAAAGAATTCTTACTGGAGTAGTTTTCTCTTCCTTTCTAGCGAACAGCTTTCCCTGCTTCACCCATACATACTTCCTTTGATGTCGAAATACGGAGTTCGGACATAAAATAGCCAACAAATTTAGCTATTTAAAAACATAAAATGCGCTATCAATTGCGCTAACCGTTACACTACAGAGATGGAGACTTCGGTGGAAACTACATTTTGCTCTGGCATGTGTCAAGAGACGAATGCAAAAATACTGCATTCATAATGACAAACCAAGAGATACGTTAAAGAATTAGAAAAAAAGGAAAAAGAATAGAAAAATATTTGTATACAACGATGTAATAATCGACCTGAAGTATTAAGTTTACAGTCGAAATATCTAAAGAGTTTTGACTATTATAAGCTTGCAATTTTACGTGTTGTTCATATCGAAATCACAACCACGGTGAAATGAGCATCATGGAAACAATAACAATACAGTTTATTAGATTAGTACATGGGACGGTTGACCAAAATGCCCCTAGTCTCTTGCATGGAGTAATGACGACGGCGATGTGCACGAGTAGAAAAGCGTTATGAACAAGCGATGTTATGATAGTAGTTTCTTCACATTATCTCATTCATCTCCGGCTGTTTCTAACAATTTGTGGAGAACAGATGTTTACCACGGAGTCTCGAGAGAAGTCCTTTCATGCTGGACTCTGAGTTCCTCATCTTCATCACTATGTACAATACTCCTCCATACGAAAGCTTCTTCTCACGATTTTCTGCAGATGAAGGACAGATCTGGTTACTGTCCGGATGACAGCCTTCTCAAGATGCCGAGTTATGTTAGAACAACAGAGGCGGCGGAGTTCGTTGACCACTTAGAGCTCAACAGCTGCAATATATCCCCGTTCCTCCCACGCTGACGAGATATTCATTACGCTTCAACAGCCCTCTCAGAGGAACGTAATATGAATTAATTTTCGTTAATAGGGAACATATTCCCTTAAGCTACAACAAATTATAACACCAGTATTTTTCGCAATATTTGGGGACGTCGTCAAGATTATAAAGAATCATGTGACACGTAAGACGCGACTTTGATTCCCATGATATTATTATTATTGTACCGGTTGGTACACCTATACGCCGCCTATTTGAATGTTCCGCCTTAACTTACCTCTCTGCTGGAGAAACCATGAACTTTAACAACTGAACTAACTGTTTATCAGAAGATGTCACTGTGTGTTTTTGATTTGCTTTTGTTTTTCATTGATCAAGAAGTGTGGACATTCTCTAACAGATGTCTCTACCAAAAACTATGATATTGCGCTCTGGTGTGAGGGAATGAACTTTCTTGGAGAAATTTTGTATTGATAAGTTTTCTCTTTACTAAATTTTGTTCTGTCATTTGTGGGTTGGCAATATTAATCCTTTCTTTCCGCCTGTTTTGAATGTAGCCAATCAGGAATTTCTGTAATTAATGTTCGGCCAATCGGGGCTTTCTTCTCCAATTTTGTATATAACTGTGTACTGTAGCCAATAAAAGTTGGAGGGCGGGTTGTTATCATTCATGAAAGGTCTCGAACTTTCCACGAGGGTATAAAAACTGCTTATGTTCTTGTCTCCGTGCCACTCGTATAACATCTTTCTCGGTGTGTGAATATGTAGCAGGGGGCGGGAAGCGCCTCGTTCTTCAGGCAGCAACTCTTCAACAAGGTAATGGCCTTTTAACATCTTTATTTCTTGCTAGCTCAGCAGTTTAACTCGCGGGGAAGGTTCGAAACCTTTAATATGTAACCTATATCTTTAAATATGTAAGCCTTTTCAATCCTTGTAAAAACTTCACATAACTTGAACTGTAATTCGGGGATAGAGAGTGCTTTACCCTCTCGAGCTCCCCTTCATTTTGAAGTTGAGGTGACTACGTTTTCATAACCGTTTCTTCTCTTTCTTAATGTGTTAAAGTTTTCTCATACGAGTCACCCCCCTAGCTTGGGATTAGCCCCTGTGTAATGGCCTAGCGCCACTTAGGTTTAAAAAAGTGTTTTTAGGAGTGCTAATTCACGCCTCCTTTCCTTTTGCGTTTTGGGCCGTTTTTATTAACCTAGTATTTTTCCATTAAGGCCCAGTAGCTTGGGTAAGAGATACCCCTGTTTAAATTTGTAAGTCGTGCCTGTATGGCAAGTGATTGTAAAAGCTGAGGCTGCCCTCAAAGGGCGTGAGTAACTGTGAGCCGGTTTGCTCTTTCATTATTTGATCTCTGAGTGCCTCTTGGAGGCTTAACATGGTAATTAGGAGCAAGTGCTCCTTGGTATGATGGGGTTTTCTGCCCCTTAGTTCAAATTTGTACCTAGGTAAAGTTGGGCTACTAGCTCAAGGATTGTGAAAGTGGGGCTCGAAGCCCAAAACTTGTAAAAAATCCCTGTACTGGTAAAATTATACTTGTACCCGCCTTTCATTGTTATTTCACCTAGTGGAAAATTGTTTTCTTGGTCTTGGACCGGATGGTTGGTTATTGTTTGACTCGCTGTTTTTTGTTGAAGTCTAAAGCTCTTTGTTAAATCTTGTTAAGTTTTGATATTTTGAAAATATAACCTTTATTGAAATTTTAAATTCACCTTTTGGCCTTGCAGTTAGACCCATTCTAGCCCGCACCTTCTTTCACCTCTGCCTTCCACGGATAACTTCGTAACAATTATTATTATTATTATTATTATTATTATTATTATTATTATTATGCTTGTTGTTTTAAGGGGCCTAACATCGAAGGTCATCGGCCCCGATTCCCATGATAGGAAGTCTAGAAAAATAAAATTACCTACTACAGGACGAACATAGTTCACATAAATAATCGGTACTGGTGTAATTACCGAAAATCAGTTCACCATTTCATCTTCCACTATCCAGTAGTACCAGTCGACATAGAGTATGTTTTCTTTATCATTAAGTCGTAACGAAAAATAAATAAATAAATAAGTAAAGTAATATTAATAACAATAACAACTACAGTGATCATTCACAATATCTGGAAAATAGAGAAAACTCCAAGTGACTGGACAGCAGCCCTGATTAATCCCCCTTATAAGAAAGGTGACAAAGCAGATGTAAACGACTACCGTGATATCTCCCTCCTTTCGATAACGTACAACATTCTCTCGAAAGCCCTTCAGAGCCGGGCGTAAGAGCAATCGATTCACAATTCGGTGAATATCAAAGACGGTTTAGGAAAACACGATCATGTGCAAAGCAGATTATGAATCTTAAGTCTGTTTCTATCAGCCCAGTGAACAAGTCGTGAAATGGGGGGGTTACCTAACAAAAGGTCATGTGGTTTTGGATTTTGGATATGTTGATTGTAGCTAGGCCCTTATTAAAAGTCCGGCGCTCGCGCCAATACGACCACTTTTGTGTGTCACGTTTTTCAGGTTTGCTCGACAACTATTTACTAGAACGCCCTACCAACAAATACAATCCCTCATGTCTTGTAGAGCACAACATTTTTCTACAATTTACTCCCATAACATATTTTTCTAAACCTCACAGTTACCGAGATACAGAGCTTCAAAGCTCAATTTTTTTTTTCAAAAGTTAACGAAAACTACCACTAAAATGCAGTGTCCATCATAGTTTTCTTCCGACTCTGTGATATTAGGGACTCAAATGTAAAGAGAGTCCTTCCTTCTTTCATGACTCCCTCTTGTCATATTCTTCAAGCACCGAGCTCGATAGCTGCAGTCGCTTAAGTGCGGCCAGTATCCAGTATTCGGGAGATAGTAGGTTCGAATCCCACTGTCGGCAGCCCTGAAAATGGTTTTCCGTGGTTTCCCATTTTCACACCAGGCAAATGCTGGGGCTGTACCTTAATTAAGGCCACGGCCGCTTCCTTCTCACTCCTAGCCCTTTCCTGTCCCATCGTCGCCATAAGACCTATCTGTGTCGGTGCGACGTAAAGCAACTAGCAAAAAAAAAAAAAAAAAAAAAAAATTCTTCACGCGGTCGTTCGTTTAAGTTTTTCTCATTTTTTATATTCATCGTAACAATTTGCCTTATCGACATGGACCGATGACCACACGGTTTAACGGCTTAAGACAATCATGACAAAACTAGCGTTGATATGGACTAAGGAACGAAAGTCCAAATTTATGAATTCTGTTATGCCTATCATAGTCGGTACGGTAAAATTGTATCAGATCGAAAATTGTATTCTTTATAAATTTTGTTATGTATTACTTTACAATAGTACCAATAACATAGGGCCTAGGTATTTAAAAATTACATTTTAGGCGCCTTCCCCTAAACTGCAATTTCATACAGCCTAGACTGTAGTGCCTTATTCCTTGACTTTACATACCACTTTTCATTTAATTCTGTTCTCCCATTTTCTCGTGGTGCGGCGTTGATATGGACTTAGCATTAAAAATCGGAATTCATAACCTATATCTGTTATAGCCGGTACATTAAAATGCATAAGACATAAATGATCTGAAATTGAATTCTGTATATCTTTAGTTATGTAGTATTTAACGATACGAGCACTAATAACATAGATATTTGAGAATTACATTTCAGGGCTTCCCCTAAGCTACCATTTCACTCAGCGTGAATAAAATTATTTATAGCCTAAATTGTAGAGCCTCATATACAGACTTTACATACCGATTTTTATTCAATTCTTTTCAACCATTTTCTCGTGATGCGCGTACATACATACAGACAGACATGATGGAAAATTAATATGCATTTCCTTGTTACTATGGACACGACCGGTACTACCATTGGTTTTTTAAAATTCTGAGCAATTTACAGACAAAATTCTTATTTTTTTATATATGACTTGTTGAAAGTAGCCCTTTGCAACGTATTTTAAGGCATACATACTAAAAAAGAGAATGCAGTTGGTGTTCTATACACTATGTCAGGGCCTCTCAGGGTGCATGCGCGTGGTGCATGCGCTGTGCACGGTGCAAAAGACGACTTCGCTTGGTTGACCAGAGTGCAGACCCCCCACTCCTCTCTCCCTACACCTGTCTCCCGTTCGGCCTGTCTCCGCGTTCCTCACCTTCACTGCTGTTTCTCCCCCACTGCGAAATGTTTACGTGTGGTGAGCGGAGACGCACAGTTGTATGGGACAACGTTACCAGTGTTATTAAAAAAATTAAAAAAGTGAATTAGAAATACACATACATGTTTGAGAGGAATGTAAACATAATTTTAAAAAATGCAGAACCCGTAACCAAAATGAAAATGCTACAGTACTGGAACAAAACTCATTTGTGGATATAGAATGCTCTTCTTCAAGCTGTTTCAACTTCCTTAATTCTTTCTCTCTGACGTCTCCTATGATTTCACAATAATTTTCCGAATGTAGTCTGTTGTAGTGTCTTTCAATAGATGATTTTCTTACGCACGTAATTATCGTCCCACAGATTAAGCATTTGGCGTTATCGTCACGACAAACAAACAAAAAAAATAATACGAAAGTTCCCAGTTCGATTGAAATGGACTTTCGGAAGTCTTTGCTTTCTTCGAAACAGGTTGCTCCATTATTATGTTGTTGTCGTGCGCTTGTCTATTTCACTGATAAACACGTCGTCTACCACCAAACGCTTCGTCGCTCTCAGCACACTACACCATCCGAGTCAAGCCGAGTTGAGGCGAAGCGTACCGATGCACAGTGCACAGAGCCTATGCACCTCGCTCTGCACGCGTGAGAGTTTGGGCGTTTGAGAGGCCCTGCACTATGTAAACGAACGGAAATTTCGTAATATCGTACGCAGCAAACAAACGACGCTGAAATGTTATTCAAATACGTTGGTACAGAATGTGTACCATAACGTGCCACACACACTGTTTCTGAAGATTATTGAATATGTCGATGAACAAAGGTTGCTGTATGGGCTGTTGCTCTAGGATAATTCGGGAATATTTGTAGGTGGGTCATCTGTCTTGAAAACGGATTCCTTCAACTTGTCCCTCCCACATGTAGGCATCTGGGACCGTGAGATCCGGGGAGTAGGAAGGATACGGGAATGGAGTTCCACTAGAAATTGGGCGGTCTCCAATATGTCGTTGCGGAAGGGTAAGTGACCACCGTGCGGTGTGGGCTATAGCTCCATCTTATTGCATCCATTTTCGTTGATAGGGTAAGTTGATGGCGCGACAAAAAAAGGAGCGAATCCCGCACGAATGGGGTTATAATGAGGTTTCTGCAGACTACCTGTTCCACTGTTTTTTTAGCTTTTTTTTTATTCTGTGCAGCATCCTCGACGAAATAAGGGCCCATTATTTCATGAGCGAACACAGTACACCAAATCGCCGCGCGCTGTGTAGTGGTTTCTGTATGACGAGTAAAACGAGTTGATGTAGATATCAACGTGAATGTGGCTTTCACGTGAAAACTACAGGGTGGTTAATTTGAAAGTTCAGAGCGGAGTGCCGAGGATTAGGTGCGCTGCGAAGCGGAGACAGCGAGCGCAGTGCCCGCCATGACAAGCAGGCATAGTCGGCTCAAATAAGCGGCATGATTACGCCTATAGAAACTAAACGAAACTGAACTCACCGGCTACATAGATGCTCTGGACAAATAAATAAATAAATAAATAAATAAATAAATAAATAAATAAATAAATAAATAAATAAATAAATAAATCAAACTCTCTCCAGTCACTAACAGAAAAAACAGTACGTCCGGGAGGAGGTGTGAAATGGACTCAGGAGCGAAAAGACATTCACAGTGCAAGAATGAAGGAGTACTGGTCAAAGAAGAAAGCTGCTAGAGATAAGAACCACGTGGTCCATAGCAGGCCCAAACGGAACTAAAAAAAAAAAAAAACTAGGAAATTAAACTGAACTCGCCAGTAATAAATAAATGAATAAATATATAAACAAATAAATACATAAATAAATAAATCAATCAACTAGGAAATTAAACACAATGACTTTCCGAAAGGCAAAATATACCGAATTTGCCACGCACAATTGGAAAGTTATATTTCGTATCCTACGATATAAAGCCTTTCACTGTGACCCGTACTATTTTCGTGAAAATAAATAGGGAACTACTGTAAAATAGGCTATGTTACATGTAGTTTTAAGGCCATTATCAGAAACTTTTATAAACGTGTACCGACATGTTTCACAGAGAATATGAGACGAAAATCTTTCGACAATAAATTTGAATAAAAAGTAATAATGGTCAAGAAAATAATCATCAAATGGAAAAAAGCCACATAGTTTAAAACAAGACTGCTGTCCACTTTCGAAACCCTTTCCCCCACTGGTCCGAAATAATAACTCGCATGTGAGCAACAGTGAATCAATCATCAGCTTCAAGGGAGAGACGAACAGTCCGGGGCCCCCAAATAGCAAGGATGTAATACCTAGCACAGAAAAGTAAGGGTTATAAAAGTCTAAAGACAAATGCAAAGGTGAACTAGCCTTCGTAAATTTCAGTACGTTGAAAGACACTTGGAAGAATAAAGGAACGACCAGGGGAAGTGGCAGGTAAGGTCAAAGAGAGAGAGCATCCTGATCTCGTAAGTTTAACGACGGACAGGAGCGCTCTAATCTCTCTGCATCACCATTTCCGAGCCTATACAGTGTATATAAAGTAGGAGCTACTGGGCATTGAGAGTCGTCGTGCAAGATTAACAGCGCTGTACGCACACTACGGCGTAAGTGCTCCACTTCCATCCAGTGAGAGCGGGACTGCGCTAAACTAATAGGACAGCCATGTCAGAAAGCAGGCTGTCACGCTCAATAGCCTCCACACCAACACATTTCTGCGAGAACGTAACTGAACGTAACTTACAAAAGCTTATTTACAGGTCAAGGAGCCTTCCTGAAAATCTCTTCAATTAGACAGTGATTTAATAAATTTCCCGTGAGTAATAACGGTAGTCTAGACGACTTGTTTTTACAAGAATAGTCAACTTTAACTTTTTTTTTTTTTGCTAGTTGCTTTACGTCGTATCTTATGGCGACGATGGGACAGGAAAAGCCTAGGAATGGGAAGGAAGCGGCCGTGGCCTTAATTAAGGTACAGCCTCAGCATTTGCCTGGTGTGAAAATGGGAAACCACGGAAAACCATCTTCAGGGCTGCCGACAGTGGGGTTCGAAACCACTATCTCCCGGATGCGAGTTCACAGCTGCGCGCTCCTTTTAACACTTTGATTATTCAGTTTACGGTTAAGATGCTTTTCAAGAGATCGTGTGATAATAACCGTCCATTAAGCGGAAGACAACCAAATAGGTATAGTATAGCAGACACAAACCAGGTTCAGCCGGTTGAACTGATTCGTCTTCTTCATCCCCTTCGTCGTGTGGCACCGACATGATTTTATATGATCTAAATAAGAATTCGAAGTGAGTTTAGCATGAATTTAACACGCATTTTAATCTCTCACTCCCTTCAATACAGCGAAGGATAACGTGAAATTGACAAACAACATTTTCCGGAAGTAAGAAATGTGAGTGTGAGAGTGAAAGGTAATAGAACAGCAGACATTGTATTGTTCTGTGTAAGGGATAGGCCTAAAGAGCGCCGGTAGCAGGATCAAACTTTGCAAAACAAGCAAGTAAAGGGTGGAATACTTAATCGTTTAAGGACTCTGGCGAAAACAGGTAATGCACATTTAACTATTCTTCCAAACACTGCTAAAAATGAATTGAAAATATTCCATAGGGAAGCGAAATACGTAGAAGTCGAGTGCAATATCCGAGGTAACTTTCCTATACATGAGAGATGAGCCAGGACCTGAGAAAAAATGCGTATTGCGCGGCAGTGTGTGTTAAGCGGTCTTCCAAGACTGAAGGTGTCGGGGTAGAAATATACACTGCCTGGCAAAAAAATTGAAGCACCCAGAACAAATGGACGGATGTCAATGTAACCACGTACACACCATCGGCGGGTATGTAAATGATTAGAATTGCAATTCTCTGCTACCAGGCCTGGTAGGATATATATGGGGAGTGACCAGCAAGATCCCCAGATACAGAGAAAATGTAGAATAGTAACGATTGCCACGCGCGGGGGGGGGGGGGGGGGGGGAGCGGGCTGCGACCCCCCCCCCCGAAAAAATCCCCAGATCTGTCCCTGATAGAACATGTGTGGGACCAGCTCGGACGTCAACTCCGTCCCAGAGCCAGTATCGAGGATATCAAGGACTAGTTACAAAAGTTGTAAACCAGCTTGCCTCAGGAGAGGATATAACGATTTCATGACACCCTTCCCAACCGAATCAGTGCGTGCATCCAGGCCAGAGCAGGAGCAACGTCATACTGTTATATACCGGGCGAGTTGGCCGCGCCTTGCATCTGGGAGATAGTGGGTTCGAACCCCGCCGTTGGTAGCCCTCAAGATGATTTTCCGTGGTTTCCCATTTTCACACCAGGCAAATGCTGGGGCTGTACCTTAATTAAGGCCACGGCCGCTTCTTTCCCCCCTCCTAGGCCTTTCCTACCCCATCTTCACTATGTTTTTTAGGATCAAGTTATTCTTACTTCTAAAATTCATTATTGATACCTGAAATTGCTTCTTTTTTCCCTTTCGCCTTTCCCATATTACATCTTTTACTTTACCAACTGATATTTACTCGTCTAAAGTAGGCAGGGTGCGACGTAAAGCCAACTGTAAAAAAAATGTTGATACGTGGGCTCTTACTGTCAAGTTCTTTGTAAATTTGACTCGATTTTGTAATCACTAAAATAACATCACATACCCTCTCAACACGTGAAGTTTCATTTCGATTCATCCTCCCCTTCTAGGTGCTCCAGTTTTGTTCTTGTCAGGCAATGTATGTTCAACTACGTGAAATTAAATGAAAGACGCGGATTTTCACTAAACAGCATTATCGGAGTGGGAGCCATATACGTCTCAGCAATGGCGAACGCCTGAGGGATAAATAACATTCGAATTTTAAATTCTTATAGCCAATACTTGAGTTGTACAGAAGGTCTTCGGACGGAAACCTGCGTCATCAAAATTACTTTCTCCTATTATGTAATGATATCTCGAGGAGGAAGAGTAAAATCGAACACACCATGGACTGGAATACAGCTGTTCTAACATCACAAATACACCTCTCAGAGAAACTAGGAATCAAATAAAAATCACCTTTGCATTTGTCTGCGAAATTACTTACTTGTACCCGAAACTAAAGCGCATCTTTAAACTGAGATGTGAGTTCCAGCGAGTGAAGTTAAGAGACGCAGCAGTGTACGACATTAATAGTCTCCGATTAGCTTGAAACTAATTAAGGATACCGTTTGCGAACAGACCCGGAATATCATGGTTTTCGAGACATGGAGAGGCTACTTTCCAAAAGCCTTTCGATTGGAAAATATCATTAATAAACAATAAAAGTAATATTGGTGACAATTTGCAACCATGTTTGAGACCCAGTTTTTAAAATATCTCTCGAACTACTACGCCATATTTCACTTTGATAAAAACATTTAAATTACATATACAGTATGTATTTTCAATTGCTCCTTGATATTCCGATCACCGGGCGAGTTGGCCGTGCGCGTAGAGGCGCGCGGCTGTGAGCTTGCATCCGGGAGATAGTAGGTTCGAATCCCACTATCGGCAGCCCTGAAGATGGTTTTCCGTGGTTTCCCATTTTCACTCCAGGCAAATGCTGGGGCTGTACCTTAATTAAGGCCACGGCCGCTTCCTTCCAACTCCTAGGCCTTTCCTATCCCATCGTCGCCATAAGACCTATCTGTGTCGGTGCGACGTAAAGCCCCTAGCAAAAAAAAAAAAAAAAGATATTCCGATCTGACTCGACTTATGTACGACAGGCCGTCGACTCAACGAATCACCGATTGATTATTGATGCTTATTGTTTAAAGGGGCCTAACATCTAGGTTATCGGCCCCTAATGGTTCGAAACGAGACGAAATGAAATGAAATGACAAATTAAAAACCCAAAATCCTACACTGACCGCAATTCAAGACGTGAGGACGAAGAATTAATGGGTGGATGGATATGAATTTAAAACGATCAGTGGAACCGACCCACAGTGCCTCACATGCACAGAAGCTGGCGTAAAACAATAATATTACTGACCAAGGGACTGCTTCTATAGCACGATACTGAATCAATTATGCTTGTAGTCGAAAAGAGTCCAAATGCCAAGTCATCGGCCCTTCGTAATGGTACTTATCGCTAGAAAAGTAGAACCATGGTATTTGTCATGTTGCGGTACTAATCATAAGTAGCGTAGACTCGCGGTATTCCACACATTATGGTACTACTCACAGGTAATGAAATTCGCACATGTATTACAGACCTACTGTTTCGCACATTGCGACGCCATTGACAGGCAACGCAAACCTATGGTGTTCATCACATAAGTGTACTAACCACAGGGACTCGTACTATCCCGTGGTGTTCCTCATATATTGGGTACTAAACATAAGCAAGCCAGAACCATGTGTTCCGTCATCCCATGGTGTCGCTCAAACAGTACTACTAATCACAGGTACTGTAAAAGTCGTCGCGCTCTCGTTTGCTACTAATCACAAACCTATTTGGTACCTAACATAGTGGTACTACGCGCAAGGAAAAGTGGCCCATGGTGTTCCCCGCGTGGTAGTATTAATCATAAGGAGTTTCATGGTTATAATATAATCATCCCTTGGTCGCCCCCTTTTAGCCGCCTCTTACAACAGGCAGGGGATACAATGGGCGTATTCTTCGTCTGCGTCCCTCACCCACCGTCTAAATCTGCCGTAGGTGTCATTGGCCGAAGTTGCCGTCCAACCTGATCCCAAGCATTCTCGATAGACGAGAGATCTGGAAATCTTGCTGGCCAAGGAAGCATGTTGATGTTACGAAGGCAGGTCCGAGATTCAAGTTGTAATCGAGCTAGCAAAGTGAGAGGTAGTACTGAGTGTGAGTGCTAAGCAAGTAGGGGAGTGCTGTTCATCGGTATCGGGCGACCAAAGGCCGATGGTACGGACGTTTGAAGTGTGAGCGTACGGCAAGCGCGAAGAGTGACAACAATACTGCTTGCAGGTATCTCTGATGGTGGCAGCAATGGTGGTAGCAGGCTACTACGTGTACGTATTAAGAGGTGTTGAGGTGAATACAGGCCAGTGGAATCAGTTGGCTGAGAAGAGATGGAGAAGATCAAAGAAACAGTCAGAGAGACTTGTCAGGTGGAAAAAGCTAGAGACTGTGTCCGGGAGCAATATAACGAAATGCGCCAGCTGTGACAGAATCTCCCTCAGGAGAACAACCCGACGTCTGTATGCCTCCATGCCTCCAACCGTATCACCGACCTACGGGTGGCCCAACATCGTACTAAGTGCATCCTGCAATAAATGCTTGCTGTGGTACAATATTTAGATGTTTTATTTATACTACTATGACCGGGCGAGTTAGCTGTTCGGTTAGGGGCGCGCAGCTGTGAGCTCGCATCCGGGAGATAGTGGGTTCGAATCCCAATATCGGCAGCCCTGAAGATGGTTTTCCGTGGTTTCCCATTTTCACACCAGGCAAATGCTGGGGCTGTACCTTAATTAAGGCCACGGCCGCTTCCTTCCCATTCCTAGGCCTTTCCTGTCCCATCGTCGCCATAAGACATATCTGTGTCGGTGCGACGTTAAGCAAATAGCCAAAAAAAAAAAAAAAAATTACTACTATGCTCTGTGCCTGTACTCACTTATGTGACACTGCGATGACGTTTTCATGGTACGCATTATTTTTTCTTTTGCAAATCAGTGTATTTAGCCTCGCATACAATGAACTGCATAGAATGAGAACGCGGTGAAGTAAATTCCTCCGAAAATTCTAGTCCTTAGATTCCACTTCCTTCAGTTAAACCAACAGACGTTCCGTTGATTTTTGTAGGCTACTTTATGTTTGATAGGAATATTTTCAGAAATTTAACTTTAATAAATGACATAGCTGACAACAGTATGTCAAATGCAGTGAGGTTATTCGGCTAACAACTGAATCATTTGTCAAACGTCCGTTCAATTACTACAGATCTTAACAGACGCTGCGGAGTTGGAATTTTGTGCCGCAGGAGTTCTTTAACGTGATGGAAGCCTCTGACATGGAGTTTTCCCATTTCAACACCCTCAAATGTCACTGACCTCAATATTATAACTCAAGTGTTGCACGTGAAGTGTTGGATTTCGTGATAAAGTCGTTTTCATATTAAACATCGCCAGATGATATCAGCGTATCGGGTGGTACAGTTCGCATATCCCTGCATGAACTCGTACACACAAAGTAATTTTAGCTCGTTAGCGGTGTGTGCGGATACACACAACATGGACGGAAACACGGCTACTTTTGCTTTGCAAAGTTTCTGTTTGACCAAAACGCAACGGTGGCAGCCAGGACCATTAACCGAACATTTGGAGCTAACATAGTAAATGAGCGAATCATACAGCGATGGTTCCAAAAATTGAGCCAAGACATTTATCAACATTGACCTTAGTCTAGAAATTAAGGTCAACCACTGCTATGGTCAACTATCACCAATGAATATTTTGTCTAGCATTTGTCATCCATAGATTCAGGATGCCTTCACCATACTTGTCGACGGAGAGACGATTAACTAAGTTTCTGCGCTGTCCGTTTACGGGGAGCTATGATATTCGACATCAAGTCGACACGTACCAACACTGTTAACACATTGATAGAAACAAACGAACAAAAAGCAACCTCAAGGATGTTCGCACTGGATAACTCTGCCTAAAGTAGCTGTGGAATGGCCCGGAAAATGGCGCATATTCGTAAAACAATGAACGGTTAGTTATTCAAGAAATCGTGAATGCCCGCCATCATATAGCACGATAGTAAACCTCATCATCATACTCTTAATGACCAGGATACGGCATGCCGGGCTGAGTGACTCAGAAGATTGAGGGCTGGCCTTCTAATCCCAACATGGCAGGTTCGATCTTGGCTCAGTCCTGTAGTATTTGAAGGTGCTCAAATACGTTAGCCTCATGTAGGTAGATTTACTGGCACGTAAAAGAACTCCTGCGGGACTAAATTCCGCCACCTCGGCCTCTCCAAAAACCGCAAAAGTAGTTAGTAGGACGTAAAGCCAATAACATATTATTATTATTATTATTATTATTATTATTAGGATACAGCATATTCCAGGAATATAATGCAGGAACCTACAGTGCAAATCACAAGAGTCGCCATGAGGAATGCACGGATCCTAGACTGATCAGCCTGCGGTCAAGCCGGGAATTGTAACAGCATATGGTTAATTAATCTGGCTGGGAAACTACTTTTTTGTGTTCGTCTTAATACACAACTCTTCGTCTACGCACAACACATAACACTACAAACGACCACAACAAGGAACACTCAATAGTGAATACATTACTCCACATAGAGTTGGCGTTAGGAAGGGTATTCCGCCATACAACTGGGCCAAATCTACGCCAAAGGTCAGGAAGAAGAGGAGGATAAGGAGAAGCATGTTTGGGATGTAATGGAAGGTGTATACCGTCATACCAAACCCCAGACAGAAATCTTTAGCAACTCACAGGATGGTAAGAAATCCTCAAGATGACATTCAGAGACTTTTTCATTCCTTTTCAATACGAATACCCGAGAATATCTGACCTGCGCAGTTGATTCTGCAAACTGAAATTGATTGTGTACCATGGTTGCAAATCATCCAATACTTATTGTGACGCACATCCTCTTTACAATTTGATGAATGTACAAGCAATGCTTCTGGGAGTTACACTTCTCATTTCTGCCAGTGTATTTTGACGGAAGGCGTTAAACATGGTAACAATTACATTTCCAAAATAATGCAACATATATTGACAGATAATAACTGAACAGCATGTCTTTCACGCTACATTTATATTTTGGAAGTAGCGATATATTTCTATTTTGTTTATTGACAGTCTGTTTGTATAGTAGCTCAAAACAGAACTGTATGTTCCTGGCATTAAATATTCTCATTTTTATCAAACTGTAATTATCCATCTCCCATGTAGGTACAAACCCTGTGAAAACCCGCAACAAACATATGTAGAAACGATCTTTGTCACTCAAGTGTAACGGGACATCCAACATGACATATATTATGCTATTTGTTCGGGGCGTCGACCCATGTGGATCTTTTGCCCCTTGAGTTCAATAAAGATCCTAATAAAACATTAAAGATTATCTGGAAAAACGCAATCAGCTTTTGGTTGTCAGTAGCTATTTACAGAACGCGGTGGTGGATATATCGGGCACCTTCAATATTGTAGATGGCATGGAATGACATCAGTAGACGAATAAGTTTGAGTGGTGTCTTTAAAAGTAGGAAAGATCACAATATGAAGATAAAGTTAGAATTCAAGAGGACAAATTGGGGCAAATATTAGTCTATAGGAAGTGGAGTTAGAGATTGGAATAATATACCAAGGGAGATGTTCATTAAATTCCCAATTTCTTTGCAATCATTTAAGAAAACGCTAGGAAAACAACAGATAGGGAATCTGCCACCTGGGCGACTGCCCAAAATGCAGATCAGTAGTGACTGAATTGGAAATAAGCTGAAGAAACTTGCAATATTAGGATGAGACCTTTCAGTCAGCGTTAAGCAGCAAGAACTATGATGGTTCACGAAAACTTGGCCACACGCTGTTATACTAATATTCACCTGCTATCCATTTTAAGAGACGCCAGAGTTTGAATATCGCATAGCAAATGGAGTCCTTAACGAGCCAGTAAAACTACCACCATATTAAAGCACACTTAAATCCCAACTAACTGCGCCAATATTCATATCTAAAACCCTCAGCATCGTACTAAATTTCTGGTTGTGTTCAGTACACTGACTTTCGGAAGTATGATATTCTTCCAATTAGTAAATTTCGTACTTGGAAATCTAACACTAGATTTAGTCCAAGATAAAAAAAAAAAAAAAAAAAAAAAAAAAAAAAAAAAAAAAGTTTGAAGGTAAACTATCAGGACTCTGCACCACGCAGTCTTCCACGAGTTTCATTGCGTATAATACATTTCACAGAATTGGCATCAAAGAACAAATTTCTACAGATTCTTTTAAATGCTTCGGAAATATATTTTAAAATCTGGAATAAATTCTAAGCGCTACAATGATGCATTTGCACTGATCTTTCTTTCCTTCCTTCCTTCCTTCCTTCCTTCTTTCTTTCTTTCTTTCTTTCTTTCTTTCTTTCTTTCTTTCTTTCTTTGTTTCTTCCAGTTTCGGGCTCCGAAATTCAGTCTTCTTCGTATTTGTAACAAGATGTGTTTTTTACTTTTTGAGCAATGCAAGTGGTTATATGATATGTAACCCACTCAAGAATACTTATTTAGCATTCTCGATTATCGTCTCTTAACATTACTGATTTTATACCTAAAAATGTATTCACTACATGTTTTAGCGTGTTAAAAATAAAGTTTTTAATTTCTAGCACACAAGCAAGTCATGTCTGCCATGTTAAGCTATTATATCTTTATGCGAGGTATAGCTTCTGAGCCAATAAAAATTGAGAACAGCTCTTGATAAATGCATTGTCACTGCAAGCTTGAAGGCGATATGCATCAGAAACGTGACTCGCATCATCTGGTGCAAGGAGCGTGCCACTTGGCTGGCACCCAGCCTGAGCGGGACGCGTGGCGTGCCGGCAAGTCAACGGTACTCAATATCGTTCCATCAATTAGGGAGTGTAAATAGCAGGTCCCTTCTCACACTACAAAACATACCAAAGTAGTTTCCAGCAGATATTATTCTTTGTATACGATCAACATATTCACAGTCCTGAATACAAAGCCCATCTCCTTTCAGTATCAACTATTATTTTGTGTTATTTTTGTTATTACCAATTCTCCTCCATACGTATGGCAATTTTTGGAAAATGATAGCCTATTAGAATAATGGCCACATGTTGGACTTGGATGATCCAAATGTACTTCTGAAGGGAGTATATACGTTATACTTTTCGCATATAATTTCAGAAGTAAATGTACATATTACAATCTTGGTATCGGTAATTACATTGCCTGACAAAAAAATTGAAGCATCCAAAAGAAATGGTCGGTTGTCAATGTAACTTCGTACACGTTCACATCATCGGCGGGTATGCACATGATTAGAGTTGCAATTCTCTGTTACAGGTAGAACGGCAACCAGCGTGCATACGTTTTGTTCGTGTTTAGTAGGTCTGGTAGGGTATATAAGAGGAGTGAACAGCGTCATATGTTGAGTGATCACTGTGAAGGACATGGAGATGCCACGTACTCCTGTGAGACAGCATTATCAGCACCTGATCGAGTTTGAAATGGGGACTCCATTTGGCCGGCTGGTTGAATCGTGCAATATCCAGATTTGTGGGTCATTCGGATGTGACAGAGCCCAATGATGGGCTGCATGTGAACGTGAGGGCAGGCATACTCGTCGTCAAGTTTCCGGTTGACCACATCTGACCACCACAAAAGAGGATCGTCGTATTGTGCACCAAGCACGTAACTCCTTTACATCTGCCCCTGCCATCCAAGAGTGGTGGTGATTGTTGTTTTAGACACAGAATGTTGCAGGGAATCCATTACTTGTTCTCGGCTGGCAAGTAATGGATTCCCTGCAACATTCTGTATCATCCCGCACCATTGGTCGGAGACTAGCAACAGCCGGACAAGGGAAGTACCACCCCATGTGTAGACTGCCGTTAAGGCCACAACACAAACGGCTGCGTTTGGAGTGGTGCCGTGACCGAGAAGCATGGACTGCTGATGAATGGCGTCGCATTGTGTTCAGCGATTAATAGCGGCTCTGCACTACCCCGGATGACCATCGTCTGCGAGTACGGTAGCGACCTGGGAAGAGGTCGCATTCTTCCAATTTATTTGGAGAGGCACAGCGGGGTTACTCCTGGCGTCATGGCGTGGGGAGCCATCGGGTTTAACTTCAAATCACGGCTAGTAGTGTTTGAAGGAACTCAGACGGCACATCGGTATGTCACGAACATCTCGCGTCCTCATGTGTTACCTCTCATGAGACTGTATCATGGTGCCATTTTTCAACACGACAATGCTTGTCCACACACGGCACGTGTCTGTCATGAACTGTGTGCGTAATGTTGAGCTACTCCCGTGGCCAACAAGATCCCCAGATATGATGATGATGATACTATGATGCTTGTTGTTTAAAGGGGCCTAATATCTAGGTCATCGGCCCCTAACGGTACGAGATGAGACGAAATGTAATGACAAGTAAAATTCCAAAATTCACCCAATGACCAGAATTCAAAACATGATGAAGAAGAATGACTGAATATGAATTTAAAATAATCAGCGGATCCAACTCACAATACAGAAAATTAAAATAATTCCAAAATCCATCCACTGACTAGAATTCAACAAGACGACGATGAACAATCATTATGAACGTAAAATAATCAATGGATCCGACCCGCAATGCCCCACTTTCTCATAAAATAACTTAAAACAATGGTATAAACTTGACAAAGTACTGCTTCCAAAGTAAAATCCTAAGTCAATGATGCTTGTTGTCTAAAGGGGCCTTAAATCCACGTCACCGGACCCTCATAATTGTACCAATCGCTGGTAAAGTAGAACCATGATGTTCCTCATGTAGCGGTACTATTCCCAAGTAACGTAGACTCACAGTGTTCCTCACATAGTGGTACTGAGCATAGGTAACGCAGACCTATGGTGATCCTCACATAACAACACTCATTGATAACACAAGACGCACGGTGTTCCTCACATACTGTAGTGGTAATGATCATAAGCAACGTAGACTCACGGTTTCGCTCATGTAGCGGTGTTCCTGACATAATGGTACTAGTAACAGGTCCATGGTGTTCCTCAGATAGTGGTACTAATCACAGGTAACGTAAACTCATTGTGTACCAATCATGGGTACTGTAGACCTATACTGATCCACCTCCGATGATACTAACCGCAAGTAAAGTCAACCCATAGTGTTCCCCGCGTGATGGTACTGATCACAGGTAATCTCATGGTTCAAAATCCAGCATCATTTGGTCGCCCCCTTTTAGTCGCATCTTATGACAAACAGGGGATACCATGGGTGTATTCTTCATCTGCGCCCCCCAACCACGGGGCGTGAAACCCAGATCTGTCCCCGGTAGAACATGTGTGGGTCCAGCTCGGACGTCAACTCCGTCCCAGTGCCAGTGACCAGGATATCAAAGACCAGTTACAACAGTTGTGGGCCAGCTTGTCTCAGAAGAGGATACAACGGATTTATTACAACATTTCCAACAGAATCATTGCGTACATCCAGACCAGAGGAGGTGCAACGTCATACTGATAAATGGGCTCGTACTGCCAAGTTCTTTTTAAATTTAACTCAATTTTGTAATCACTAGAGCCTCCGTGGCTCAGACGGCAGCGCGTCGGCCTCTCACCGCTGGATACCGTGGTTCAAATCCCGGTCACTCCATGTGAGATTTGTGCTGGACAAAGCGGAGGCGGGACAGGTTTTTCTCCGGGTACTCCGGTTTTCCCTGTCATCTTTCATTCCAGCAACACTCTCCATTCTCATTCCATAGCATCTATCAGTCATTACTAAATCACTTTGGGAGTGGCGACCCCATCGTACTAATAGCCTATATCTGCTTCATTCATTACATCCCTGACCCGGTCATTGACTGGAAAACAGGTGGTAGGTTTTCATTTGTAATCACTGAAACGACATCGCATACCCTCTCGGATCGTGAAGTTTCATTTCGTTTCCTATTTCCCTTCTGGATGCTTTTTTTTTTTTTTGTCCGGCAATGTATTACTGATTTAGGCCTACGTCTTATGATTCAAACGTACTTACTTAACGAACTGCTTCCTATCTTTGCAGGAAGGGGTGAAGCTGCCGGTGGCAACAGGTCTCACTAAGCCCACTAAATATCACTACTACCCTCACAATCAGCACATCTATCTACTTCCGGAGTGTGCCGTTCAACAGGTAAGCTGATATGGTCATTGTGGTCATGTTATACATCCTCCCGATGACGAAAGAATTGTAAGTATAGTGAAGATTGCAAAATAGTGAATAGATGGTATTTACATCTACACGAATTGAATGTGAGTGAAACTGGGGTTCGGAATGAGAGAACTGTCAAAGCTCTTCTAATGTGTAGGATAGTTGTTGAAAGGCCGGTATCAAACAAATCAACCTATTTTCTTGGCATTTTCACAGTATATGATAGGACTCTTTCGGGTCCAGAAGCCAATAATTTTGCACCAATGAAGTGAATTCAAACTTCGTACTAATAACAGCAAATTATTATAACTTTTAAAACAATATTAAATGCATTAATGATAAATGTTACTTTGGACAGCAAATGGAGCTGATAACGGCGCTCTGCATGTCCTCGACACAACATGTACACATGAGAAAAAAGAAATATAGTAACTTCCTCCTTTAATAGTCCTTGTTGATGTAAAGCGACAACCCACACATGATCGAAAATCGACTTGACTTTCCTACCATTGCCTAGCATAATCAAAGAAGATACTAAGCTGCAACATTATTACAATGATTAAATATTCTTTCTTTATAGGAAACTGGCATACGAAGTAAATGCTATATACCTAAGTAACACTCAGGTGCTTTTAAATCAAAGGTTCAGTGTATTGATCTGAAACTTTGTATTTTTAAACAAAGCTCCACTGGATAATTGCCTGATTGTGGTTGGTCATATATATATACATACCACTAACCATATTTCTATAGCGTTTGAACTTTTTCGAAAATTCAAAATATGTGCGTATCAATATTAATTTCAATCAACCATGTCACTTAAAGAGTCTTCGATGGTGAATCGGTATTATGTTAATACAGTAGAGTAGCCGCTTGTACTGGCTGCAATTGTACATAAGTTCGCATGTTGCTTACACTGGCTGTAAATGTAAACAAATCCGCATGCCACTCTATCTCACGAAAGCAAAATGAAGTCAAAATACCGGAAATATCACCTGGTCCCACATTTCTCGATTTCTTCCTTTAAGGACATGTCAAACAGCTTTGTGAATGAGGACCGTAGTACCGCCAGGAAGGAAAAAGAGCCGTTCTGTTTTTCGGCAATATGCGGAGTTAGGTTATGTCTATGATATAAAGGTCGCAATTTTACAACTTGCATTCCGTCGCACCGACACAGGTAGGTCTTATGTCGACGATGGAATAGGAAACGACAAGGAGCAGGAAGGAAGCAAGCAACCGTGACCTCAGTAAGGTACAGCCCCAGCATTTGCTAGTGTTCAAATTAGAAACCACGGAAAACTTTCTTCAGAGCTGCCGATTGTGGGGTTCGAACCCACCATTTACCGAATGCAAGATGACAGCTACGTGACCAAACCACGAAGCCACTCGCTCGGTAATATGAAGGCCAATGTCGATGTTTGATAATGTGTGGTTTGTCACTAATATCAACAAGGACCAGTGAAAAGGAAAGTTACCAGACGTAGTTGGGACATGGTATCGTTTCGCGCATACATGTTATATCGAGGACATGCACATCGTCGTTATCAAGCCCCATTTTCAATCCTTAAAGGTATTTTAATGGAATTTCATTACTGAGATATGTTAATATATTCTGGTGAAGTGTACTTCCACGAGCAGATAATTTCAAGTATTAAGGATGTGTATTATCCCAAGAGTCCGCCTCTGTGGTGTAGTGGTTAGCGTGATTAGCTGCCACCCCCGGAGGCCCGGGTTCGATTCCCGGCTCTGCCACGAAATTTGAAAAGTGGTACGAGGGCTGGAACGGAGTCCACTCAGCCTCGGGAGGTCAACTGAGTAGAGGTGGGTTCGATTCCCACCTCAGCCATCCTCGAAGTGGTTTTCCGTGGTTTCCCACTTCTCCTCCAGGCGAATGCCGGGATGGTTCCTAACTTAAGGCCACGGCCGCTTCCTTCCCTCTTCCTTGCCTATCCCTTCCAATCTTCCCATCCCTCCACAAGGCCCCTGTTCAGCATAGAAGGTGAGGCCGCCTGGGCGAGGTAGTGGTCATACTCCCCAGTTGTATCCCCCCGACCAAGAGTCTGAAGCTCCAGGACACTGCCCTTGAGGCGGTAGAGGTGGGATCCCTCGCTAAGTCCGAGGGAAAAACCGAACCTGGAGGGTAAACAGATGATGATGATGATGATGATGATTATCCCAAGATGGTAGTATAATATGCAAGGGCGTCACCAGCTTCCGAACTGGGGGGTGGCGGGTGGGGGTGGGGGTGGGGGGAAGCTTAAAATGTTATAGAGCTTACAGCGAGAGAGAGAGAGAGGGGGAGAGAGAGAGAGAGAGAGAGAGAGAATAAACTAGAATTATTTGTATTGCTAATTAAATAATTACTGAACAAGTTATTTTCTTTGGTTCATGGCAAATTTTTCAAACGTTGTTCAAATAAAGTAATAGTAATTGTCAAACACAAATTTTCTTACGTTACAATCGTCAAGCCAATCCATTTACTGTAACCGATCCTCTCACAGAGTTCTTCACAGCCACGTCTTGATCCTTCGCAGACTATTGAAAGAGCGTTCTACTGTACACTACTGGTGGTGCATGGCTCGGGAGTAATAACTAGTAGTGGGGACGGGGCGGTTGTTGTGACGTCATCACCCGGTTGTACCGAGTGACTGTACTGTAGCGGCACGTTTAAACACGTTATTGGTATGACAACGTAAAGGCATTTCACCCGTCTATTCAATGCCCATTTCTCACAACATAACTGTTTTGCGTAATACAGTACGGCAATGTTGTTTTCTGCTGGCGAAGCCGACCTGCTCATTTCATCCTTTTTCTTTGCTAGTTGTTTTACGTCGCACCGACACAGATAGGTCTTACGGCGACGATGGGACAGGAAAGGGCTAGGAGTGGGAAGGAAGCGGCCGTGGCCTTAATTAAGGTACAGCCCCAGCATTTGCCTGGTGTGAAAATGGGAAACCACAGAAAACCATTTTCAGGGCTGCCGACAGTGGGGTTCGAACCTACTATCTCCCGAATACTGGATACTGGCCGCACTTAAGCGACTGCAGCTATCGAGCTCGGTTTTCATCCTTGTGATGCCTCTTTGATATGATCCCACAACTTTGATACACCACCATACGTCGCGTAAATGCGGCCGCAAAATTTGCATTTTGCTGATTTTAATCAACAGTAATTTCAAAGAACTGCCATGCATCAGACGGTTTCCGTGGCATTTGTGGTATAAATTTCTGCAAAAATTTATTAAATTCTTTTAAATATTCCAAAACATGAATGCCATCTAAAAATGGGTTTAAATATCAAACTAATACCACAATCATTATCTAATATACTTTGCATTATCTACAAAGTACAACAAGCGAAGGAAATATAGACGCAAATTTAATAAGCACAGACTGAATACAGGTACACTCGAAATCTTTAGTATCTCGTGGCCAAAAATATTCATTTCAGGACCGAGCTCGATAGCTGCAGTCGCGTAAGTGCGGCCAATATCCAGTATTCGGGAGATAGTGGGTTCGAACCCCGCTGTCGGCAGCCCTGAAGATGGTTTTCCATGGTTTCCCATTTTCACACCAGGAAAATGGTGGGGCTGTACCCTAATTAAGGCCACGGCCGCTTCCTTCCCATTCCTAGCCCTTTCCTGTCCCATCGTCGCCATAAGACCTATCTGGGTCGGTGCGACGTAAAGCAACTTGAAAAAAAAAAAAAAAGATTATGACTTCATTATCAAATGGCAGCGCGCTCAACCACTGTAAGAAAGAATGATCCTTATTTTCGTCAATATAGACCCTGTTAAATACTACTACTACTACTACTACTACTACTACTACTACTACTACTACTACTACTACTACTACTACTACTACTACTACTACTACTACTACTAATAATAATAATAATAATAATAGTAACAATTTTTATCCTGAAAAACCAAAGTAAAAATAACATGGCATTACGTAATTATGATTATCAGAGGGGCAAGGGCGTTTGTTTGGAAAACCGTTCCTGTGAAGTTATTGTCAGCGCTGATCAAACAATTAAATGCCATAAACTGGAGTGGGATTACATCGTGTACACTTCATCGCAATTAAATTACAGATAATTAATTGTTTTATTTTATTAGGAAAAACTAGTATAGGCAGAATGTTTAACCACAGAAACATCTTAATCAGTCCCTGAAAAAAAAATGGGTTTGGGAGTGGCCTTTAAGTACGCAACGTGGCAAGCCACAGCTCCTGCAAGACGAATACATGTGACGTAGCCTTGGTTACTTCTCCTTCATCCTCAGGCTTGGCCAAAATCTTTGCCCAAACGTTACCTGTTTCCTCTTCCACCCGGAATTCTTGTGATCGCGATTGTACAATACGCTTACAAGGGGAGGCCACGACGTTCGGATCACGGAGTATCTTCAAACGTTGTACACATTTAGTAGTCCATAAGGACAAGATAATGTGCAAGTCGTAACGCGTACTACTAAGGCGTTGTCGAGAAAATCGCACGAGAAGTTTTCGCGTCGAATATGTACCAGTGCGATGCGATTATGAGCACGAAACGGCGATGGTCGAGTGGTTTTAATCGCTGGTTCGAGTCCCGCTTGTTGTTTTGTTTCTCAACACTTGTCATATTCGTTCATATATATTACAATTCAAAGGCAAATAGTGAAGAAAAGGCGTATTTGCATGAACTTGGCCTTTCTTTCTTTCTTAATCTGATTACCCTACAGGGTTGGCTTTTCCCTCGGACTCAGCCAAAGATCCTCCCTCTACCACCTCAAGGTCAGTGTCCTGGAGCCCGAGACTGTGGGCCGGGAATGAAACTGGGAAGGATAACCAGTACCTTGCCCAGACGGCCTCACCTGCTTTGCTGAACAGGGGCCTTGAGGAAGGATGGGAAGATTGGAAGGGATAGGCAAGGACGAGGGAAGGAAGCGGCCGTGGCTGTAAGTTAGGTACCATCCCGGCATTTGCCTGGAGGGGACGTGGGAAACCACGGAAAACCACTTTGAGGATGGCTGAGGAGGAAATAGAATAGAACCCCCCTCCCCCTCCTCTACTAGGTTGACCACCCGAGGCTGAATGGACCCCTTTCCAGCCCTCATACCACTTTTCAAATTTCGTGGCAGAGTCGGGAATCCAACGCGGGCCCCCCGGGGGTGGCAGTTATTCACACCACCACTCCACCACAGAGGCGGACAAAAAAAATATAACTATCAACAAGTAAACGACCAAATGCATATTTTTTTCTGAAATTGTATGCCTGTCGTGATTTGCGAAATCCGTCATACCTGACAGTGAAATCGGGTAACGTACCCGGAACTGTTTTGCACATGGACGCTTTGACCTGCAATATATATGAAAGAATATGACCAGTATTGAAAAACACAAAAGCAATGAGCGGGACTCGATCCAGTGATCCAGCGATTACGGAGCTTGAACGCTGGTCACTCGACCGTCGCCATCTCGTGCTGTCCGACTTCATGGCTAAATGCTGGCCTTTGGTCACAGGGGTCCCGGGTTCGATTCCCGGCAGGGTCGGGAATTTTAACCACCATTGGTTAATTTCGCTGACAAGGGGGCTAGGTGTATGTGTCGCCTTCATTATCATTTCATCCACATCACGACGTGCAGGTCGCCTACGGGTGTCAAATCATAAAGACCTGCACCTGGCGAGTCGAACATGTCCTCGGACACTCCCGGCACTAAAAGCAATATGCCATTTCATTTCATCTCGTGCTCATGACCGCAACGCACCGGTACATATTCGAATGGTAGGAGGGGGAGTGTTCATTCTGGTAAAAGAAGAATTCGTAAGCTAAAGATGACAAACATGAAATTCTAGGTGTAAGGCGTATTTCAAAAGATAATAGGCAACTTGATGTCTTTGGAGTGTACGGATCTGGAAAGTGTTGAGCTGACGCTGATTCAGAATTATTTAATAAGATAATCAGCTAGCCTATGTGGGAAACTATAAGGAAAGGAATGGGATAGTAGCAGGTGATCTCAATGTATCAAATGTCAATTGGGAAGGTAATGCGAACGACAAGAAGCATGACCAACAAATGACAAATAAGTTAATATGGGAAGGACAGCTGATACAGAAAGTGATGGAACCAACTAGAGGGAAGAATATTCCGGATGGGGTGCTAGAAAAATCAGATAAGCTATATAGAGAAACTGAAGTAACAGATGGTATTAGTGATCACGAAGCTGTTTTTGTCATAGCTAAAAATAAATGTGATAGAAAGGAAGGTATTATTGACCAATCTAAGGCATTTGGTAGGGTAGATGATGGTGGCCTACTGGCAAAAATGAGTGCGATTGGACTTGACAAAAGAGTGACTGAATGGGTGGCTATGTTTCTAGAAAACAGAACTCAGAGAATTAGAGTAGGCGAAGCTATATCTGTCCCTGTAATAATTAAGAGAATTCCTCAAGGCAGAATTATTGGACATTCATGTTTTCTTATATATTTATGTGTAAAGCCAACGGCCGTAGCCGTGTTGAAACACCGGATCCGGTGAGATCTCCGAAGTTCAGCAACATTGGGCGTGGTGAAGATTTGGATGGGTTGCCACGCGCTGTTGGTGGGGGTAAGGGAATGGAGGAGCGGAAAGGAACTGGCCACCCTACTGTATGTAAACTCCGGCTCAGGCACACCGCTGCGGAGGTTCGGACCTGCCTTCGGGCAGAATACACCCTTACCTTACCTATGTGTAAAGAAGTGGAATCAGTGATAAGGCTTTTTGCAGATGATGTTATTCTGTACAGAATAATAAATAAGTTACAAGATTGTGAGCAACTGCAAAATGACCTCGATAATGTGAGCTGGAGAGTAGGCAATGGTATGATGATAAACAGGGTTAAAAGTGAGGTTGTGAGTTTCACAAATATGAAAAGTACTCTCAGTTTTAATTCCTGCGTTGATGGGTTGAAAGTTCATTTTGGGGACCACTGTAAGTACTTAGGTGTTGATATAAGGAAAGAGCTTCATTGGGGTAATCACATCAATATGATTGTAAATAAAGGGTACAGATCTCTGTACATGGTTATGAGGGTATTTAGGGGTTGTAGTAAGGAGGTAAAGAAGAGGGTATATAAGTCTCTGGTAAGACCCCAACTAGAGTATGGTTCCAGTGTATGGGACCCTCACCAGGATTAGTTGATTCAAGGACTGGAAAACATCCAAAGAAAAGCAGCTCGATATGTTCTGGGCGATTTCCGACAAAAGAGTATCATTACAAAAATGTTGCAAAGTTTGGGCTGGGAAGACTTGGGAGAAGGGAGACGAGCTGCTCGTCTAAGTAGTATATTCCGAGTTGTCAGTGGAGAGGTGGCGTGGGAGGGCATCAGTAGACGAATAAGTTTGAGTGGTGTCTTTAAAAGTAGGAAGGATCACTGTATGAAGATAAAGTTGGAATTCAAGAGGACAAATTGGGGTAAATATTCGTTTATAGAGCAGAGCCTCCGTTGCTCAGACGGCAGCGCGTCGGCCTCTCACTGCTGGATACCGTGGTTCAAATCGCGGTCACTCCATGTGAGATTTGTGCTGGACAAAGTGGAGGTGGGACAGGTTTTTCTCCGGGTACTCCGGTTTTCCCTGGCATCTTTCATTCCAGCAACACTCTCCATTATCATTTCATAGCATTTATCACTAATTAATAAATCACCTTGGGAGTGGCGACCCCACTGTAATAACAGCCTATATATGTTTCATTCATTACATCCCTGACCCGGTCAATGACTGGAAAACAGGTAGTAGGTTTTCATTTTCATTCGTTTATAGGAAGTGGAGTTAGGGATTGGAATAACTTACCAAGGGAGATTTTTTTTACGTCGCACCGACACAGATAGGTCTTACGGCGACGACGGGATAGGAAAGGCCTAGGAATTGGAAGGTATCGGCCGTGGCCTTAATTAAGGTACAGCCCCGGCATTTGCCTGGTGTGAAAATGGTAAACCACGGAAAACCATCTTCAGGGCTGCCGACAGTGGGGCTCGAACCCACTATCTCCCGATTACTGGATACTGCCCGCACTTAAGCGACTGCAGCTATCGAGCTCGGTGAGGGAGATGTTCAATACATTTCCAATTCCTTTGCAATCATTTAAGAAACGGCTAGGAAAACAACAGATAGGAATCTGCCACCTGGGCGACTGCCCTAAATGCAGATCAGTAGTGCTTGAAGACATCTGGTTCTGTTTTCATCACTGCTATTGTCTCGTAAGTGCATATTGACTAAGTAAGATTAAAGCGACAGTCCTGTCTTACAGCTTTCCTTATTTTTTCAGTTGCTTTACTTCTGTTCGTTCTAATTTCAGTTTTCCGTGGTTTATATAGTTATACAACAGCAAAAAATCTTAAAAGTAAGTAAATTAGCAAAAACTTTGTATCTATTCGTATGTTCTTGCCTTACAAAGAATAACGCATAACATACTACGATGAAAGCCCTTAATTTCTCTTCTGCATTTAAACCTGGAATCCTTTGACATGCACCACGCTTGAAGTAAATAAAATTTGAAAATTTGCAAAATTTAGAAAGAAATGAAAACTCTATGGTGAAGTTGGTTTGTTAGTGAGAAGCATGAAACATTCAGATTTGTGAACAGCACATGACCAGAAAGGGAAATATCCTCATTAATTTCAACCGTCTGAACACTCACTTGCACTCACACAGAGAAGTTGCAAACAATTTAATGTTTAAACTTAAGAGTGTGTTGCATGAACGTTTCAGGTATGCAATGCCGTGTACGTACGGCTCAACTTCACTCAGCCTCTCTGTGCATGTCCATCACGGTACAGGGATCCCTGCTCAGCCAGCCTAAATTCGGATGATCTGCATACAACAGAACTCATCACTGATCCCCGTGGAAAGGTAAGTTTTATTGTACAAAACTAATTAAATTCCTCTTAGTACGATGTTTGTGATGATGTAATCTTGTGCGGTTTGTAGCAATTGTAAGTACGGTAATTATTTGGCCATAATTAGATACAATTGTTCAAAGGATGAGAACAGGTGCCCCTGTATTTGAAATAAGCTTCCATCACAGCATATCGAAGAAATGAGTCAGGAATATATATATATATATATATATATATATATATATATATATTGCTAGGGGCTTTACGTCGCACCGACACAGATAGGTCTTATGACGACGATGGGATAGGAAAGGCCTAGGAGTTGGAAGGAAGCGGCCGTGGCCTTAATTAGGGCACAGCCCCAGCATTTGCCTGGTGTGAAAATTTTCAGGGCTGCCGATAGTGGGATTCGAACCTACTATCTCCCGGATGCAAGCTCACAGCCGCGCCTCTACGCGCACGGCCAACTCGCCCGGTGAGTCAGGAATAGGGCCGATGACCTAGGTGTTAAGAACCCATCATCAGTATGGAACGAACAACATTAATGATAGGCGCTATTACCTGAGAGCTTTGAATATTACAGCTTCTCTGTCCTATCGTGGAATAAACACTGTTCGGCTAAGAAAGTAGGCGTTGGGCTTAATGGCGTTTCTCTTTCCTCGACAGCAACAGTAACACCTCGGTCTTCTGCTGGTTAGTAGCATGTTTGCATTTTGGCGGTCTGGAGTCTAGAGAGCAATAATATATTATCTCATAGTTTCTTTTTACGTAGTGCCGCTTTGCCATGACCCTATATTTTAACTAAGACATTAATGAGCATTACCTTAATAATCGTCCAACATGTGCTTCAGACGAGCATGTGGTATTCAAATATCCAGCCAAACACATCTATTTACTAAAGGAATCTATGCTTTCAGCCTTAACTCAACGGAAACTCTCCAATTCTTGGAGTTCTATGAACTGTGTCAAGTCTTGTTTGGCACGGTTGTACCCCGCTTCTGGCCGATAGAACATCAGTGGAAGAAAACCCTATGCAGTATGCGGCCATAAGACGGCCATTCGTGCCATTCTTCCTGTAGTGGTAGTGATTATTGTTTGAAGAGGAAATACAACTAGGCAACCATCCTCTATTAACACTGATCAGAGAGTAAAAAAAGAAGAGATCCGACACTTCGAAAGATTGAGGCATCGGCGTCAAAGAAAGACAAGGCGTAAAAATGAAAGACTCCAGGCCTCTTCTGACCGTACCATCGGTTTTTCTATTTCGTCCCGAATTACAAACATGTTTCATACATTTGAAAATATATTTTACAGCATTTTGATAACAAGTGACTATGTAAAGTTTCATATCTTGTATTGTACAGAATATACACGTACATTCGTTGGGAAAGACCGAAGAAAGTAATTTTTAAGCTCCCCCTTTTCTCTTTACTTCAGTGGCATTCTTCTAGATATCTTGATTACGTTTTAAATAGTGGCTTATATAGTTTAAGACGAAGATGGAATATGAAAGGACTAGGATTGGGAATGAAGCGACCGTGGCCTTAACTAAGATACAGCCCCAGCATTTGCCTGGTGTGAAAATGGAAAACAACGGAAAACCATCTTCAGGGCTGCCGACAGTAGGGTTCGAACCCACCATCTCACAGCTCACAGCTACGTGACCCAAAACGCGTTGTCAACTTGCTCGCAGAGAATATTATTACTTCACCATACCACTGCTTAATTTTTATACAGTTTATTGCTAATGAGAAAAATAATATTGACATTTAATACTGTTGCATAAAATTAAAAATTGTATGAAGAATTTAGCTCTTTGTAGATGCAACAGCCTAAGCTCTTTTCATAGCACCACGTTAACAATATATTTTGAGAACGGATGTCCGGTCTTGAACCTTCAGGAATGTGGTCACCCGAGTACCGGTACATGGCATATTTTGGTACTTGGTGCGATATCTTCTAGAACAGGGATGGCAAACCTTTACCGACTAGCGTGTCATTTTTTTTTGCTAGTGGCTTTACGTCGCACCGACACAGATAGGTCTTATGGCGACGATGGGATAGGAAAGGCCTAGGAGTTTGAAGGAAGCGACAGCGGCATTATTTAAGGTACACCCCCAGCATTTTCCTGGTGTGAAAATTGGAAACCACGGAAAATCATCTTCAAGGCTGCCGACAGTGGGATTCGAACCCACTATCTGACGGATGCAAGCTCACAGCACGCGTCATTAACCGCACGGCCAACTCGCCCGGTAGCGTGTCATTTAAAGTACTATGTATTACATTTTACTGTCTAGTGTGCCATCTGTTAATTGTCTTTAAAATAATCATGAAACCCCTCATTTGACTTCATTTAGGTATTAGATTGCATTACATATAAATCCATTCAACTAAATGTTTCATGATTTTATTTTGCCAACATCACTGAAAACTTCACTTTTTAAACAGGCATATTTTTAGAATAACGTATATTTTTGCTTTAATCTAATAAGTTTGTAAAAAAATGACCATAGAATTAAGCGAGACATCTACGCCAATATTAAACCATAATATTAAAATATGCTATGTTGCTAGATTTTCGACCAATTTGTTACATGCTAAAACATTGAAATATGTCGTATGTTGTCTGACGTGCCACAGAAGTCGTGTTCGCGTATCACCTAGTGACACGCGTGTCATAGGTTCGCCATCCCTGTTCTAGAACTTCCGCCGTACTGTATGTTTGTCGAATAACAATGCAATACCTATTTTACTTTGTGTGGAACGGTCATCGAGGGACCATGCAAATGAGTTTCCTCGGGTTTCTCTAGTGCATGGTTATGATGTCTCATGTCTTCAATTTTTATCGTCTTGCCTCTACCCTCCGGAATAGCGTAGGTATGCCTCTGTGTTATAATGACTTTCAGCTGAAAATAAATTAATCTATGAAATCCACAGAGAATTTACACAGCCCCACTGTTTTAACATTAGTTAATAGTGGCATGTTCATCGTCCAGTACAAAAACACATACGCGGCTCTGAAGTATTTCAAGACTCTAAATAGATGTCTTCATTAAATTACAGCTGAATATAAAATGCCTCAATAACTAGACAGCTTACCAAACAAAAATTGAATGAGAATGATCTAAATAGGACTTCTTAATCTCCGTTAATAATAATGGCGTATAGCCTCCGGAGAGGTCTGAAACAGGTCTTTTTCTACTAGACGGCCTATAGGCGGGTCAGTGAGGATGAGGCCCTACCTAAGATGATTTCTAACGGTGAAGACGACACACACACTCGCCCCCCGAGCCATCGGAATCAGCCAATGAAGATTAAAATTCCCAGCCCGGCCAGGAATCGAATTCGAGACCTCTTGGACCAGCACACTAACCATTTAATCATGGAGCCGGATTCATTCTCCGTTAATATTAGCCCTATTGAAAACTTGCAGACTACACAAGTAGTAGAAAAAATATACTCCAAAATTTTGTCTCATTATATTTTTTGAAGAAATAGAAGACCCAATTTTGAGGTCAGAATCCGACGGAGCTTTGAGAGACCCAAATAGGAACAAGGCACCTAAAATAAGTAGCAATCCAGAAAGGAGTGAGACAAGGCTGCAGTTTGTCCTCTCTCCTTTTCAATGTTTACATAGTCCGCCCCCGTAGCGTAATGGTTAGGGTTATTAGCTGTCGTCCTCGGCAGTCCAGGTTCGATTCCCGGTACTGCCAGAAATTTAAGAATGACAGGAGAGCTGGTATGTGATTGAAATGGTACATGCAGCTCACCTCCAATGGGGATGCGCCAGAAAAGAGCTGCACCACCTCGGGATTAGAGCACGAGATCACTTTAATGTTTACATAGAACAAGCGATAAAGGAAATCAAAGATGAATTTGGAAAGGATATCACAATCCAAGGAGAGGAAATAAAAACCCTGAGATTTGCCGATGATATTGTTATTTTACCTGAGGCTGCAGAAGATCTGCAGAAGATCTTCAGAAATTGCTGAATGGTATGGACAGAATCTTGGAGAAGGAGTACAAGATGAAAATAAAAGTAATGGGGTGTAATTGAACTTAGCCAGGTGATGCAGGAAATATTAGATTAGGAAATTAAGTCTTGAAGTAAGCAGATGGATACTGTTACCTGGGTAGTAAAATAACTAACGATGGCAGAAGTAAGGAGGACATAAAATGCAGACAAGCTCAAGCAAGGAACGCCTGTCTTTATAAAAGAAGTTTGCTTACTTCGAAGACCGATATAAGAATTAGATGTATTTGTTGAAGACTTTCGTCTGGAGTATGGCCTTGTATGGAAGTGATACATGGGCGATAACTAACTCAGAAAGAAAGAGATTAGAATCTTTTGAAATGTGATGTTACAGAAGAATGCTGAAGGAAAGATGGGTAGATCGAATCACGAATGAAGAGATAATTGGTGAGACGAGATCGATTTGGCTAAATTTGACGAGCAGAAGAAATAGTATGATAGAACACACCTTAAAGACATCCAGGACTTGTTCAGTTAGTTTTTGAGGGAAGTGTAAACGGTAAAAACGGTAGGAGTAGACGAAGGTATGAATATGACAACCGGATTACAGCAGATGTAGGATGTAGTAGTTAAGTATAAACTGAAAGGTTAGCAGGTGGCATGGAGAGCTGCATCAAACTAGTCCATGGACTGATGACTCAAACACCACCAACAACAATAATAACAACATCTTTTGTATAACAAATTATAACACAGCCGATTTACGATTTTATTTACTGACATCGCGTATATAGCACAAATGTGAACTATTACATTTTTCATTTTCTAGGTTATAAAAATATGTTTAAAAATACCGCGCAGGAACGCACGGAGGTAGAAGATGATTCCTGAACATCTGACAGAATGAAATGATGGTGAAGATGTATGAACAGAGAGAATTGGAGAGTATGAGTCGCTGTTTTAGATTGAACCGTATTGTTCGACGTGTGATTTTGTGATTATTTTACCCCTATTTCGGTGCTAATTTTATAACGATTTGAAATATGGAGGTTTTCGGTACATATTTCGTGGAAATATCATTTAGAATATAACACTCAAACTTATATTATGTTTATAAAACAATGCATGCGTTGAAACACAATTACTAATTTTTATGACAAATAAAGGTATATAACTTTACCCATACAGAAAAAGTACTGAAAAATACCTGTCAATCCACAAAACGAAAATAAGTAAATATCTGAACCCAAACTGCAAATCATGGTGTATTATTCAAGACCTTTACCTGAATTTATACAGCAATTCCCATGCTTTCCAGACCGTTATAACACTATATACAGCCTTTTTATATGCGACTTGTCTCTTGACGTCAACATTACGAAGCGAAGTATCGATAGATGAACAGGTTTGGTGAGCTGACATTAGTAGTTTAAATTCGGTCAGGTTAACATAACGTTTGGTCATGTTAGGTTTAATTTTGGTTGGTTACACATCTGCTCACATTTGTTAACGATAAAAAGTATTGACATTTTAGGTTATCTTCACTGCCTACGTTCACACAAATTTTTCACTACTTTCTCGTCACCATGACACAGAATACAATGAGAGAAATTAAGAGGAGGTTTTATGAATTAATTTTCAGTATTTTCTCTCGAAACCATGCCAGTGATCCTCACTTTTATTGCAGGCTCTGACGCTAGTGAAGACGTGCGAACCAGTTGCTGACATGAGAGTGTGTAGAGCGCCTAGAGACTGGTCACTTCTAGCACTGCAGAACATCCGCACCGGGAAATCACACTACCTAGTCATCTGTCGCTGCCCAGGAACCAGTATTCTTGGTAAGTATATTAATAAGGAAACTTCAATGTGAAACACTTATCTTCGATCCTTATTTTCAGGAGTTTATATTTTGCTGCCAAATAAGTGCAAAACACCGCAGTTCTGGAGTGTCCAGAAAGAAAGTACTGTAGTTGAACTTTTTTTAACATCAGGGAACGAAGTTGTGGGAGAGGTTGCCTCCAATCAGAAAAAGCCGGAAGTCAGCGTTGAGAGTAAATTAAATTATGTTATCCAGAAGCTAAGGTAATGACGAAACAAATCATACAGTTATTCAGCTACTTTGTCTAAACCGGGAGATAGTAGGTTCGAATCCCACTATCGGCAGCCCTGAAAATGGTTTTCCGTGGTTTCCCATTTTCACACCAGGCAAATGCTGGGGCTGTGCCTTAATTAAGGCCACGGCCGCTTCCTTCCAACTCCTAGGCCTTCCCTGTCCTATCGTCGCTATAAGACCTATCTGTGTCGGTGCGACGCAAAAAAAAAAAAAAAAAAAACTTTGTCTAAACCAAAGTATCTCAAAGTTTAGAAGACCTAGAAGCCTGCAAATTTGCATACAGGTAGTCCCTAACTGTACGTGCGCTGGAATACTTGGTGATCGAAAGTTCCCACTGGGATTTTATAAAAAGGTGGGGGATGAGGAGATTTATGAAAGACATACTTTGTAGTGACTCCATTTTAAGATAACCTAGATGGACAGTTAGGAATCAATAATTCACTAACGGGATGGATTAGGAAAGGGTGTTCTAAAAATGAGCAAAAATCCCCCGAGACTAGAAGACCTACGAAAATGTAAGTTTGCATGCAGGTAGTCCCTAACATGTAAGAAGAATGCTTGGTGACCGAAAATTCCCGCGGGGATGCCAACAAAGGGGGGTTTCCGAGGGAAAAAGTTTGAAAATGCAAAGGAAATCCTAATCGTTATCACACTAATTTACTAGTTTACGATAATATTCCCCTTCATTCTGGCTTTTTTAATACCATCGATAAAGAGCAAGGGCAATCTTTCTATAACGTGGGTCTTTTCACCTCGAAGAGCCGTTATTTCCAAATGGACAGCTACAGATCGCGCTAATCAGGAAAAGGTCAAAGAAAATATACACAATAATACAATTTTTCAAAGCAGTGAAGATCAACACCACTTATTATAAAATAAACAAGTACTGACAAAACTACTGTTTATACAGAAATATTTCACTGAAGTGCAGATTCTGCATTGCAATCGAGTTAATATTTCCTGTAAATATTCTTGAAATGAAAACCGCCTTCTTGAGATCAAGAGCAGCGAAAATGACCCCCCTTTTCTGTTACCGTCCAACAAAGACCAATTGGATAAAATTGATCTAAAGAATAATTAAATTTAAGTAATTTGTATTAGTTAATTGACTGTGTTTAATAAACATGCTCAAGATAAACCGATAAGGCTCGATAAATTAAGGAACTTCTACCTGCTAGTGAAACAAATGGAACGCTTTCTAACTTATCCCTTGAACATAAATATTAGGCCTACAGTAAAATTAAAATTATTTTTACACACGTACTAACATTTTACAACTACAATTGATATCACCCAATTATTATTCTTCGTCTTTCTTGTTGGTATCTTAACGTCGCTTCGACAAGGGTTGACGGAAGGGATATCATGGGGAAGGAAGAAGCCATGTTCTTGACACATAAAACCATCTTCACGGCTGCTGATAGTGGGGTTCGAACTCACCCTCTCCCGAATGCAAGCTTACACCTACGCAGCCCGTAACATGCAGCCAACTCGCTCGAACTTCGAACTAGACACTGATTTCATTGGACGATACAAAATAAACTGAAAAACACAAAGAATTCATAAAAACTACTGCGTCAACCCCCTTATGAAATAATCTTACTAGCAAAGATTTCTGTACTGTCATTGTATCGAGATGGGGCACTCTCTCTCTCTCTCTCTCTCTCTCTCTCTGTATATATATATATATATTAAATGTATTTAAAAGAGGATTCTCCACAGGTCAACTTCAAAACTACACGTTAGTCGCATTTTACAACTGAAAAGTTTTCTGGAGGCATTTAAACAATTTAGTCATCGTATAAAATACAAGCAACTGTGAACCCGGCAATAAAGATGAAAAAATTACGTCGCAAAGCAAAGCGCTTTTCATTTTCTTATTGGACAGAAAAAAACAGAGAGTCGTAAATAAGTAACCTTTTCTAAATGGGACCAATGGCATGAAATGCAGCTTTAAAAATCCTACATTTTCCGCCTTTCCCTCTCTTGCATAACACTGATAAAAAAAAGACCATTGAAAGGAAGACGATAACAGTAATAGCAGCACCGGAATTCAGGAGTTTGAAGGAGGAAGATCTATTGCCTAAAACATCGCTTAGATTGAGTTACCGATAACTTCTTAAGAACCTGTAGGAAAGTGAAATCGTAATACTGCCCAGAGCACTGTGTTCTAGCGCCTGAACATTGCGACAACGCAATCTGCATTGTTGACGAGGGAGGCAGGTAGTCTAACCGTAATTTGTCACGCAGCAAAGAAACGCCCTGCCCTCGTTGTTGCAAATAAAATTAATGCAACTGACAATAATATAAACCTGATTTTATTACACAAGAACAAGAGGATATCACCGATCCACGTAAAGCTAATGTTGAAGTTAACCTCCAATGAGCTATACTGCAGCTCGGGGAGATGGATAAAACATATTTTAACACATCAGCAGATTGGGAAGAAACTGAGAAAAAAAAAAAAAAGATAATCGAATTAATTGTAACGCTCACATTTTTGGTCATTTTTACTTCTAATCGTTGCTTTTCACCAAAAGTGAATTTTATTCGTAATTTTCTTCTTGAAATAACATTGTAATCGTTACATTTTAGTAATCGTTACATTCTAGGAATGGATACACATTGCATCGAGTGTGTGGCAAATTTGGAGCCCTAGCACTCACAAAAGGTAACGGCTAAGGGTATAAAACCAAGGAAACGACGCGCACTCGTTCATTTACTCGCAGCTTGTTGGCATTTACAATAGATAATCGTGGTCAAGAATAGAACCGGAATAAACACGTGACGAGGAAGGGGTTAAGGAATTTACATTCTCCTATTTGAATAAGTATTTTGAATAAGTTAGCCTTGAAAATAATGAAAACACTAAGGTGACATGCAAGCGATCATTTTGAAGGTTTGTTCAGTCTCTTTTAGTGATGATAATATCTCTATTCTTAAAAACACAAGATGAAATAACGCCTTTTTCATTGTAAACTTCAGTATCATTGCAGTGATTTCCTAGTCTCACGTCCTGTGAAGTAACTTTAATTATACCTAGGTATTTTTACTGATTATTTGTTGAACACATAATTAGTAAATGTAATTAAGTAAAATATTTCTCAGGTAAATGTAATTAAGCCCAATTACTTCTTTTTGTACTTTTCCCATCGCTGTTTATCAGTAAAGCACGTTCCGTACACAAGATCCATGAATGATGAAAACAATTAAGCAAGGACATGATATTTAAAAATGGGTCGAATTCGAATTTGTCGAAGTCTCACAGAATACTGTTATGTAGCGTCATGGTGTGTGTACGTTTCCAGCAAAATTTCATTCATCTAACAAGCATAGATACTAGCCTTTTTCTAAATCTAGATCAAGAGAATATTCCACGCACCTCAAGAATAAGGTAAGAGAACATATTCTGTCACTGCCCCGCACAGTCCTACTTGGAGAGACCCAATCAACAGTCATCAGCTTAGCACATTCTTAAATCAAATAAGTGAAATCAGTGAATCATGTGCATTCACACAGCTCTAGCCGAGCCTGTCACTGCTTCTAGCGATTTCCCCCAAACTATTATCTTTCCTTCCATTATCTTCTTCTGGTGAATTTGGACTCCAACATAAGGTATTATGGTAGGTACGTGAGGCCTGGAGAGTCGTTTCATATCCTAGTTTTCAATTTCATTCTTGGAGGGCTCGGAACTTCCGTGTTCACTCACGTTCCTGGTAACCTCACCAACCGCATAAACTTAATCAACAACGAAACATGAGGAGATAGGTCAATATCGGTATAGATTTTTCATAGAAAATGAACAAATGCTATACAAAGGTCTGCATGCGAGTGTTAAAAAATGTACTATGATGTTACAGAAGGTCCTACGCCTCACGACCAGCCCACGTACGCTAGCGTTCCAGGGATCCGGGTGTTCGGCATGACGTGTGTCCAGAGTCCTGCCAGCTACACCAACACAAATCGCCGAGGAAGACCACTGCGGATCGCCCGCTCTGCCTCACGTAAGTGGTGATTGCATCTCAACTCAGGTGACCACGGCGGGATATTGAGGGATTCATTTCATTCTAAGGGAAAGAAACTTACTTTGTTTATGTTGTTGAGTCATCAGTCCATAGACTGGTTTGATGCAGCTCTTCGTAACACCCTATCCTACATAACCCTATTCTACATAACTACTACATCCTCCATCTCCTCTAATCTGCTTGTCATATTCGGACCTTGGTCTACCCCTACCGTTCTTACCACCTACACTTCCCTCAAAACTCATCTGTACAAGTCCTGGATGTCTTAATATGTGTCCTATCACTCTCTCTCTCTTTCTGGTAAAATTCAGCCAAATCGATGTCCTCTCACCAATTCGATTCAGTATCCCTTCATCTTTGTTTATATTGTAGTAATATTACTGCAGTATCTGCTATTTCGTTCCCCACCGTGTCCCTCAATTTACTGTACTCAGATCTATTTAAAAACCTTTTCTTTTTCTTCTTGGTATTTTCCCAATATATTGGGATCGGTAATTGTATAGGCCTGGCCCAGTTTTTTGGCCGTATACCCTTCCTGACGCGAGCAAAGTGCTGAAGGATGTATGCACTATTGGTGTTTCTGCGGTGGCTGGTAGTGTGCTGTTGTTTTGAATGGCGATGGAGATGTGCATTACGACGGACACAAACACGGAACGATGAAGCAACCCAGTCTCATTTTGCTTTTGGCCGGGGGTTTAAGGCCACATTCCCTTCCGGATGCCATGTGATTTTTGAAATGAAAATCTCGACCAAGGACAAACCGTGATTCAAGTCTCAGCTTTCTAATGGGAAATCTGTGACTAGGCCACTAAGCTAATCACCAACCCCACTCTCCAGGCTACCATTTGGGAATGTTATTAAATATTTGCATTGGTCATCGCAATTAACCATTTATTTTAAATATAATGAAAATTCTCACTGTGTTATAAATTACGACTGCATATTTCATCTGAAGGAAAACTAATGTAATTTGTAGTAAATGTAGTAAATAATGAATCTTTATAGGAGGAGTATATAAAGAAAACATTCGATGATCCTTTGGCATACCTTCGCAGTCCAGCAGTTAAGTCACGCTACAGGATAGGACTGGACAAGTGTCAGGTTCAGGGTCGGAGTGAGTTTCGAATACTGGCTATTACCCTAGTGCAGTTTTATACAGAGTTTTCACACACGATACGGAAAATGTAGAATAATATATTTCTCAAATCATAAATTCCAATTCTTGGGTCAAAATATTGTAGTATGCAACAGTAACTCAGATTCCCCTTTATCTAATAACAAAGGCTGCCAGACAGTCCCTATAATGTATTTACCAGTATTAAATAAATAATAATGTTGTTTATTTTACGTCCCGCTAACCACACATGGTTTTCGGAGACACCAAGGTGCCGGAATTTTGTCCCGAGGAGTTCTTTTCCGTGCCAGTAAATCTACCGCTACGAAGCAGACGTATTTGAACACCTTTAAATACCACCGTACCGAACCAGGATAGAATCTACCAGGTTGCGTTCAAAAGGTCAGCGCTCTATCGTCTGAGCTGCTCAGACTGATACTACATAAATAACTGGAACTGATAACCAATGATCTTACAAAACCACAAAATGTATCAACATTTCCACACCGAAAATAAATTACAAGATATCTCGATATGAGATCTGAGAAACACGTCGCCCATATTATCTAAGTAATTGTCCTCTCCAGTCGTTCTGAATTAATCTACGCGTTGTATCCCACCAATTGTTGGCCTTGTGATATGAACAAGAATTCACACGTAAGTATGAGGAGTTTCATTTTAAAGAGATATATTTGTGTTCTCATACCGTTCTTGGCAACCACGTAACACTTAATTTCAGCATTAAAATCGGCTAACATACATTTTGGTTAGGGCTCAAATAATTCTGTATCAGGGTAATGTTTACACCACGTAACATCTACAGAACTAGAACTGACTTAAAGACCACGTCACAATTTCAGAACCACGGAACCCCCTCACCAACACAGAAAATCACTGATGAACAGCTGTGACAGCACTCAGTCACGTCAGATGAGCACCAGATGCAGCACTCAAATGATAAGATCGCGTGTTAAAATGCGCTATTAGACGCTGACTAGGCGTTCCTGAACCGAAAAGAAAACAAGATGTTAGAAACAATGGTAAATGACTCCCACGCTATTAGACAGTTTAATGGCATCTGCAAGGCAATTATGATGGTGATATATCCAGTGTAAATTAATGAAATTCGCCATTATCAGTATATATGTAAAAAGGTCCCTGCGCTCTCATGATCCGTTCCTTTCAAGTGACTGTATGGAAGGAAATGAAAATAAAACGGCAATAGCCATGGGACCTCCCGTTTCACGTGTGACCCGAACCACAGGACGTGAGTATTTAATAAATCCCCCATGCACTGAACACGACTCCACCCTTGGCCACCTTGGTGAGAAGTCAGCGACGATGTAAATCTGCTATCATGACCTTAAATAACTACAGATGCTAGAATGTCGTCCCACAGGAGATATGTAATGTGCCGGGAGTCAACAATACGGGTTTTTCGCATTTACTCACAAATTCCACCAACCACTATCGGGATCGAACCCTGTACCTTGAGAATACAGCGCCAACGGTTAACCAACCACGCTATTGAAGTCGGCAATGAAATAACAATTATACCATTCCGGAAAGAAAATATAAAATTTGATTAACGCATTAAATGATATATCACAAAATTGGTTTTCCATCTGATGTGTATGTTTGTTTGCTCTTTAGTCCCGTTTCCTGATACGGAGTCGGGAATGAGGGGAGATGAAATAATAAGGCATGTTTTTATGGTCGGATGTACTTTCTGTCGCTAACTCGGTTGAAAAGCTAACGAAGATGAATGAATGATGGTGAATGAAACAGGGTAAGGAAGTGAAAGGAATCGGCTATTCTGTGGGAAGGAACCGTCCGGAAATTTGCCTGAAGTAAAAATGGAAATCCACAGGACACCATTTTCAGGACAGCCGACGGTCGGTTTCGAACCCATTCATCTCCCGAATACACAGCTTGGCTCCATAGCTGTAGCGTGGTAACAGGGGTGAACACGCGCGGCCACTCTGCTCGGCTTTCATATGATTTGAAAATCCAAAATAAGAATTAGTGACTACTGAAAACCAATGTTCCACGTCACACAACACACATGGGGATGTGATATCAACAGATCTCTCAAGTTTAGGAATACCGGGAGATTTGGTCGTGCGGTTAGAGGCACGCGGCTGTGAGCTTGCATCCGGGAGACAGTGGGTTCGAATCCCACTGTCAGCAGCCCTGAAGATGGTTTTCCGTGGTTTCCCATTTTCACAGCAGGCAAATGCTGAGGCTGCGCCTTAATTAAGGCCACGGCCACTTCCTTCCAACTCCTAGGCCTTTCCTATCCCATCGTCGCCATAAGACCTATCTGTGTCGGTGCGACGTAAAGCCAATAGTAAAAAAACAAGTTTGGAAATTGTTTAGAATACTTTTTTGATGTCTTGCTAGTTTAGTTGGGACATTTGGAGAATTTGGGAAATGTACAATGATTCATCGGCTGAATTTATAGCAATTTATGTATGCAATTTTCAATATATAATTATGTTTTAGTAACCTATAGGATGCTTTACTGGATACATACTGAACCATTTAAATTAAATATTTCATATTTCCCTTCCTCTTTAAGGTTTTAGAACACATTGCACACTGTACCCATAATAATCTACTGGAAAACTATCTGCTGATAGCTATGTGGCATTGTCACTGGCTTCTCACCAAAGCAGCTGTGATACAAATTTCTCAGCTGTTTTAGGATGTTAATGTTATGACGCTGAGCATTTTGATCTAGCATATCTTCTATGTGCTTACTGTAACTGCGGGCCAGCTAATATTATGAAAAAATTAGAGAAACTGTTACATGGATAACCACAAATATCCGAGTGAAAATTCTAAAGAAGATAATACACACTTATTCTTACGGGTGCTGAGAACTGTTCAGACAAACAATGACATACAAAGTGTATAATGTTTGAACTTAATGAATTGTTTAATGCCTGTTCAGGAGCAAGCAATACATTCTATTCCATATAGGTACACTATCTGATTTGTTAGTTTTGTGTTGTATGAGACTACAGGTTTATTATGATAACTGACAGACGTACAAACTAAATCTCAAGGCAATATTAGGCTGTCAGATTTTAAAAATGAGTCAATGATAAGGTACTTTGAACTTAATCCACTTGGTCGTAGTACACTATAGTATAAGAGCAGACCTTCATAGCATATCATACTCGTAACTAACTGACAAGAGGGCATGACAGCTATGTGGCATTGTCACTGGCTTCTAACCAAAGCAGCTGTGATACAAATCCCGGCCAATGCATGTATTTTAAAATGAAAAGTCTTATCCCTGAGGTTCAGATTCCACATAAAAGTGTACCGTAGGTCCCGCGGCTATCGTCACAAGATCAACAGTCATGTAAAACTAGAAGATTGCTTGCTTGACTTACTTCACTAATTATGTACTGAATGCAATAGTCCCTCTCCACAGGAGTTCTAGTTTGAGCCACTTTTGGCACGTCTTACTTTTATGCTTAAATGCCATGATTCTGCCATGTCTCTATGAGTGTAAAACTTCAGTAAATGTTATATTATTTTGTTCTAAGATTTCTAATATTACATGTAAGTTTTCCAAAGTGGGTATCTTGGAATCCAGGGGCACAGTGTTGTAATGTCAAGGGTGCTGCAGAGTCGGTGTCAAATTTGCGGCAGAACTGATTGTAAGCTTCCTTGACTCTCGTAGTATCAATAATAAACTGATTTAACTACATGCAATCATTTTCAACCAATACGTAGGCCACTTATTTTCCTCCAGTTGTGTTGTTTCTTAAATGTATGTGGTTTTGTTAATGTGAGGAAAGCAGCAAAAACGGAGAAATTCGGATCAGAAAACGACTTTTGGTCAATTATGAAGAGAATAAAAATGGAAATGCAGAGCAACAATTAAATGACATGTCCAAATTGTCAGCTTGCTTCGTATCACAATTCAACATAAAAAACTCGAAAGTGCGGCTGTATAAGGATTCATATTCAAAAATGGATTTCACATGGCATGGTGATGAGAGAATTCCTGTTTCACAGGGTTTAAATTGTAAAAAGAAGAAACAACTTTTTAAGGCTTCATAATGTTCAATGTCCCACTAACTACGTTTTAAGGTTTGTGTGGTGCCAAGTTAATTATTGTGCCACAGATATACTGAGATGGCTCGCAAGAAAGAATCGTGGACTTTTTCCCCCTAGTTATTTGATTTATGTCGTACCAACTCAGATGGGTCTTATGGCCGTAGTAGGATAACATAGGGGTAAGAATGGGAAGGAAGCGACCATGGCCTTAATTAAGGTGTGAAAATGGGAAACTACGGAAAAACCTCTTCAGGGCTACCAACGGTGGGGTTCGAACCCACTACCTCCCAAGTGCAAGATCGCAACTACGTGACCCGAACAGCGTAGTCAACTCGCTTGGTCAAGTGTGGACTATTTCAGAGAAATTCTAAGACTAGTTCGTTTGTTAAATGGTTCAAGACCTCTGATAGAGCTCAAGAATCTAATATTCTGGGCGATATAATAGTAAAAATATGGCACCGCACAAAGCCATCATTCCAGCATGCAATAGTGAAAATCATGTTCGGTCGTCAGTATGAGCATCACAAAGAGACTTCCCTTTAATGAATTGGAACATGTATTCGGAATACGTCTGGAAATATTGAAAATAATGTTAGAACTCGGACTGGCGAATCAAATGCGATGTTTGTAAATCAACTGGATGAATCCACCTATATTAGTGGGCTTCCAGAACTCGTCTGTTTTATTTGTTCCACTGAAGAAGACAAAACTGTTGAACAGTATCTCTGCTGTGAACAAATGCCCTGTACCACTAAAGGAAATACAATTCTGAAGCATTGAATAAGTACATGAAGGCAGTACATTTGTCGTAGGATAATAGCGTCGAATGTGCACAGATCGTGTTCCATCAAGAGAAGGATCAATAAAAGGATTCATCTCACTACAGAATAACACACAAATCATAACACACTGCTCTCTCCATTCTCGGTGGAAAAACTACTGGAGAAGTTTTAAAGTCAGTTTTTACTAGGTTGTTCAGATGATATATTGTATTAAAATTAGGCCTCTAAAATCGTGCATATTTATTCAGATATGAGACCAATTAGGAACTACGGTGGTTATCTAGAGGACGAGCGCTCAGTCGTGTGTATGAATTCGAGCAGTGGCGTATGCTGGGATCAAGACGTGGGCTACCACTAGACTTTGATTACCCCTTTTCGATAGTTGGTTTAGTGAACGTCAAGCCTTAACCGTTTTGAGTTGCAGGCAATAGCCACCTGAGTAGCCTGCTGTTTTGTCAAGACTGTTTCACAAGCTGCTACTCTGGCTTCTGCCTCTGCCACTGCCAACACTCAACACCTGATCAATGGAAGTGGTACCCTAGGCTTTAGCAAATTAAAGTCCAGCTTTGTGGCTAAATGGATAGAATGCTTGTCTTTGGTCCGATGGGCCCGGTTCAATTCTTGGAATCAACCTCCTCGCATGGGCGCCCATATGAGAGTTTCTAGAGGGGGGCCCAGACCTGGGGGTACGTAGTAATTTTATTATTTTGGAAGATAAATGGCGATTTCTATTCTGCGGTAGAATAACCCACGGTATCCCCTGCCTGTTGGTGGGGGACGGTACTACCGCTTTTGCGTAATACTGACTTTTAAGTCATTTTCTTGAAACGAAAACACGTGAATACACTAGATTTTTGCCTTTCCCTGAGAGCTAGATGGGGGGGGGGGGGCGCGGCCCCACCTTGCCCCCGGGTATGGGCGCCCTTGCCTCCTCGTACTCTTAATTCCTCTGGCTTGGGGACTGAGTGTTTATGAAGTCTTCGCCATTCATTTCATCCTCATTAGGTCACCACCAAGCCTATCCAGAGGCTAAGAATTATTATTATTATTATTATTATTATTATTATTATTATTGATTTTATAAGGTTATTATCAAATTAAAATATAAATTTTATAGCATTACCAGCGATCGTATCCGTCGTCCACTGGTTTATTAGCTTCCTCGGTAGATCAGCGGTGGTGTCCGATCTATGATCACGAGTTCGATTTCAAACAACAAAACAGAGCACAAAATCTGAACGATTGCACTTCATTTTAGCAGATCTACCTATAAAAAGAAAACTATATTACTCCTATAATAGCAGTCCTGCAGTGTCTTCCTACAAGAATGTCGAAGTAGACGGACGTAAAATACCAACACTCTTGAGGTCAGGAAGTATATATAATGAGGAACGCATGGTGTTTTGGAATCGAACGCGTGATCATGGGTTGGAGACCGCCACTCATCTACCGAGGAAGGTGGTGACCTAATGAGGATGAAATGAATGGTGAAGACGCCATAAACACCCAGTCCCCAAGCCAGAGTAATTAATAATATTACTGGCTTTACGTCCCACAAACTACTTTTACGGTTTTCGAAGATGCCGAGGTGCTGGAATTTAGTCCCGCAGGAGTTCATTTACGTAAATCTACTAACACTGTCTGAGCCACTCAGCCCGGCGCCAGGTGAATTAAGTGTACGAGGAGGTTGATTCCGAGGAAGATGTGGGGTAAACTTACCATTTTAACCCTTTAGCACATAGCGTCCGAAAAATCGGACGTCTTAAAAATGAGAAAAGGTACGATCTTTATGCATGGTTTTAAGTCCACAGTACTTTCTTTCACTTCAGAAAGGCTGTAGCTAACAGGAAACAAGAATACATTATTCTCAATTCTTAGCGTTCATTGTTGAATCACATTGTAGCCAGGATGGTGGCAGGACAAAAATAACTTTATGCACTAATGGGTTTTAAACTATCAGCAATTTATCTGCAAACTTCAGTTCCGAGAATGGTTTATCCAGTAATTATTGTATCAGACAAGGTTCAGCCATTATACAAATAGTAACCGTACACGGCCAGTCACGTTATACACTGTACCGTCAAATAAACTAAAATTGTTCTGAGAACAATAATACTACTAAAATACACAAATAATTTTCTCAACCATAAACAATCAGTAAGAGGTGCCTTACACATGCAACAATGAACACATGACAATGTAGTACATGGGTCAATCGTGTCAGTTCGGAGTCTTCAGGAGAACTTCGAGTCTTTAAGCTCCTTCTACCTCGTTAGCAGTGGCGCATTGATCAACGAGCTAGAAATTGACGGAGCGAAGCTTTGCACACCTACACCCTCGGTCCCCGCACCTATCGGACATTAAGCAGCAAGCCGCGCGAGGTGAGTCGAGTGGAGAGGAACGCAGTGTCTAGGTTGCAAAATCAGTCTCCGATGCCTTGCACTCAGAAATACGAGCAACGTTTTTCCTCATAGCTTTCAAGTTTTGTAAATGGAACAAGGTGTCAGATGGTTACATAATAACGTGCTTTAGATTTCCATCGGTCTTATTTCACGTTTGAGCTTCACCAACAGTCTTTGTAGCCTCCAGTACACCACTGAACTCGAGGATACTATGTTGGAATTATATGAGAAAGGAAAAAAAAAGCATAATTGGCAGATGAACTAAAGACGCCTATTACAGATATATTTGCATTTTTCAACAAAAACTGCTAGTCCACACGATCACAATTAAAATCTTCGGACAGCTACAGACAAAATTGCAGCTTTAAGATATACAATAAACAAAATATAGTCATGGAAAGTGAACGATAACAATTTTGAAATGTTTGAAAAAAAAAAGTCAAAATGTCCAATGAGAAACAATATAAAATCGTTGATTTGTGATCACTTACTACAGTTGACACAAACTGAAAGGGCATTTTCCACAATTAATTAACGTGAACGAATATGACTGGATAAGAAATCCTTTTGCTACCTCCAACACTTGCGAACTTCAACTTATTGAAGAGGAGGAGTTAGCAGACTTGAATACAACTTTTCAACTGAAATTCTAGGAATCACAGGTAAACAACTGCTGGATACCTATTCAATATGATTTTACTCAACTAAGTAAACATGTTCTTATTACATATTACCTATCCGCCCCGGATTCGCTCGGGAGCAATTATGATTTTAAGGCGAAAGGCTACTATTAACCAAGAACACTAGTCGTTTTCCCGCCGGAAGTAAACACGAAAATATTTCCTTTTGATGTAACACGCGAAAGGGACACGTAAAGCTGAACGTGAGAAAAACATTCGTCAATGAGATAAACTCCAGCCACGCGAGTGTATAACCCTATGCTTTGTTTATTGTCATGCCAAGGCAGACTCTCACCGGAAACTGGACTATGTATCTTGAACGGTTTAGCCAGCGTAAGCTAAGAAGTCGCACGGACGACCGCTTTTCCGTCGACTTGCTTCACGTAAATAGTTACATTTCCGTATTTCAGAATGGAGATTGCGCGGAAAAATGAAATCGACAATCACAGTACAGATCAAAATTACATGCTCTAAATTAAATTTTAATCTACGTTAGTTACTTGAGGTGAATAAATAACTTGTCAGTGGAGGACAATATTGTGAACACGTAATAATAATAATAATAATAATAATAATAATAATAATAATAATAATAATAATAATAATAATAATAATAATAATAATAATAATAATTTCGCGTGGCTATTCATAGCCTGGTGCAGACCCTCTAAAGAGGGTGCGTGTTTCTGTAGTAGAGGATAGTGTTGTGTGTGAGTTATTGCAGACAGTACAAACACCCAGTCCCCGAGCAAGGGTAAATAACCATTTAAGGGGAAGTCTTGAGTGAAATGCTGCGATTTTTCAGCAAAATATTGAATTTTCAATTTTAGCCTTACAAAATCCTCAAATTCTTTCTCTTTCAATCGTCATCACTTTTTTCCCTACGTCATTTTTAAGGCTCTAAAGGCAGGATTTAAAGGGTAGCGGTAGCGGTTCGGCGTATACAGAACAAGCCCAAGTCCCTACACGATTAATGGCCAAAGAAATCAGAAGGTTTCAAACGAACCATCAGAAAGAAACATTCAAATCTATTGATGAAGCTTTCAATCGCCATAAAACAAGATACTATTACAGGATATTTAAACAATACCAAACAAATTATACTCCCTCTACTCTTCCGATGAAGGATACGAACGGAAAGGTGGCCCATAATGATTATGACAATGCAATAATTTTGGCTGAATACTTCAATAGTGTTGAACCTGTTGAATTTGATCTGTAGCCCAGAAATAAAACACCTCTGGAAAAGATCATGCCACCGGTTTACGATGAAGTGCGTGCAGCTATTGATACACTTAAAAAAAAAAAAAAAAATTAAAGCGGCAGCGGGAGAGAATCAACTAGTAGCGGAACTTTGGAAGGATGCAAATATACAGACTATTCGGAATGTGCATAAACATCTCAATGACATATGGAATAACGAAAAATTGCCTGAAGAATGGAATGTTGCAATTATACACCCACTACACAAAAAAGGCGATAGATCAAATCCTAGTAATTATTGAGGAATTTTTTTGCTGGATATCACTCATAATATTTTATCTAAGATTTTATATTCCAGAATTCATGAACAACTTGATAGTGAATTTGGAAAATATCAGGGTGGTTTTCGTCCAGAACGAAGCTGTCCAGATCAAATTATCAGTCTCAAATGGATTATAAAACACCAAAGGATTAGGAGGAAACAATTGTTGAAGCTTTTGTTCATTTTCAAAAAACTTATGATGGTTTCCATCGTGGATCATTATTGCATATCCTTACTGAATTTGGTTTACATCGGAAACTTGTTAACCTTATTGCGGTCACTCTTAGAACTACAAAATCTAGAGTTAGGTTAAGAAATGAAATCTCTGAGCCATTTAAAATTCATATTAGTCTTCGACAAGGAGATGGATTATCCCCGTTATTGTTTAATTGTGTGCTGGAAAAAAAAATGCGTGAATGGAATAAGGTATGTCCACCGACTGTTAAGATTGGAAGAAATATTCGACTAAATTGTCTCGCATTTGCTGATAATCTAGCATTATTAGCAAATAGTATTGAAGAAGCTAAATTTCAAGTACAGGAACTGGACCGATTAGCAGCGAAGGTTGGGTTGAACATTTCTTTTGAGATAACAGAAATGATGCCATCTTTTCAAGTTGACACTTAAATTTATTATGTAAAATAATACTAAGAAAATAAAGATTGTAGACAAATATACATATATTGGTGAGCTTATAACTTGGAATGCTAACGAAAACGCATCTATAGACAGTAGAACTCAAAAATTGAGACGAGCACAACCTGGCCGAGTTACAAAAAACAGCCTCTGTCGATTAATGCTAAATTTCGACATTATTACTCCGTCATTAAGCCAGAAGCAACATATGCAAGTGAAACATTATTTAAACTGAATACCCAATCAACAACAGACAAAATGCAGAAAGTTGATAGGAGACTTCTTCGGACAATTATTAATAAAAAAAAACACCAGCTTGATGGCCAGCGGAGACTTTTGTCAAATTCAGTATTTTACAAGGAAAGTGAATCGATCGTTGACACGATGCGAAAACGGAGGATTGCATTCTTTGGATACATATACCGCTTACCAAATACTAGACTCCTGAAACAACTTTCTGGTTTATTTTGGAATAATAAAACAAAAGACACTTGGTTTAAAGAAATATAGATGGATTTAAATGAATTGAAAATTTCTAAAGACCAAATTGAAAATAGAGAAGATAAACGGATTCTAAATAACAAGTACACAAGATTATCACTAAAAACATTGCAGCATAAGCAGTATGTTATACCTGCAGAAGAACGTGCTGCAAGACACTTATTCTTTGAAGACTTTGTTGTATAAGGTTTGATTTTAGTGCTCCATTGTGGGAACGAACCGACCGACCGACCGACCGATAATAATCACTAATCAGTTACCATGTGTAGGCATCCTTATTTGACGTCATATAAACTGCCTGTGTGACAATTTCAATATTCTGCTTTATTTTACCAGATGGCAGAGTAAATCAAATTTCTGTTGGCTGAGTTTTAATTAATTTTGTCCGGTAAACACCAAAAGTGTCACCAGCTATCTTTTATATGCTGATATATGCCATGGAGTACTGAACGGACTATTTTCTTCCCTTCAAAAATATTGCTACTTCTGCCGGGTTTGAACCCCATGATCTTGAAATCCAGAGGCCGACACACTATCACTGATCCACAGAGGGAGCTAGATGTTACTATTTCATATTCCATATTTTATTTGATAGACTCTGTTCCTTCATGTATACTGTCATGTTTAAATCCTGTCATCATCTTGTATACATACTGCTTCTCTTGCATATTTTCCTGACAGTACAATGTTCTGAACAATATAAGAAATGTTTATACTAGATTTAAATTTAATTTCAGATCCAAAGCCACCCTTCCCTTGGGACAAGGTACAAGAGATGGTGAAAACTATTGACTGGGATGAAGAGTGAAGAATGGTATAACAACCCCCGACATGAAAGGCAGCATACTCTAGCGGAGGCTTGGACAGCGCTTGTAGGCCACAGCCAGTGTCTGAACAAGTGTAATTGTTTGACCAGCATGATGAAAAGCACAGATTCAACACTACCATGCAGCTGATAACTGTTACAAAGACAAAGCAGAAGATTAAAAAAAAAACCACAATTCGTCCACTTGAAAACATGGACTTATATGTTCAAGGTCGTCAGCTTTAACAATTAGGTCTTGGTAAATCCATTTTCACCTTTGGAAGTCCAAAGAAGGAATAATAATAGAATTAAATACGACTATTTTGAACATAATTCTTAGATTTGGTTTCAATATTTACATTATGCATTGAGAAATGCATGCGATGTAGAGCACCACTGGTATCCAAAGGAGTAACCAAAATACTATTATTTCTCCTATTGCTAAATAAAAACAATATCCACCACTATTACCACACAATCATTGTCATTGTTCACAACATTAATGGCAATTCATCAGTTCTGTTTAAAGCAGTAATATTATTTTCACTGAACTGCTGGCTTAATAATTTGCAGCCTTGGACACATTTCACTCGTCTACTTACACTACAATTATGAACTTCAGAAGTTGTTCTTAAGCATGTCTCATAAGTGAGGCGAAGCCCTGTTATTGAAAAGGAAATAATTCTAAATGAAGAGGCCTTGTATATTTTATTTCTGGCAATATTCTAGAACAGATCACTTAAAATCTGAATATAATAGATCATAATCAAAACTGGCACATCCTCAGCAAGGAAGAAAGAAAATAAAAAATAAAACAGTACCTTAACATAAATTAAAATGTATCAATACATTTTTACCATGACTATTACAACAAAGCCGTCCCTGCAGGGTAGTCTGCCTGCCTCTCACCCGGAGGCCCCGGGTTCGATTCCCGGCCAGGTCAGGGATTTTTACCTGCATCTGAGGGCTGGTTCGAGGTCCACTCAGCCTACGTGATTACAATTGAGGAGCTATCTGACGATGAGATGGCGGCCCTGGTCTAGAAAGCCAGGAATAGCGGCTGACAGGTTCCGTCGTGATACCTCGTAATCTGGAGGCCTTTGGGCTGAGCAGCGTTCGCTTGGTAGGCTATGGCCCTTTGGGGCCGTTGCGCCATGGGGGGCGATTACAACAAAAATATTTTATTTTACCATTTAGTGCAGCACAACTGAGATGCCAAGGCACACCTGATAATGGTTTCCTTACAAAAACTTCTATCTATATACGAACACATTTATAGGTGATGATAATATTAATAATAATAACAACAACAACAACAACAACAACAACAACAACAAAAAGAAGTACAACAACAGCCGTATGACCCCATCTACTGTGTGCAGGCATTTTAATTCAATGCCGCGTGGGTGCCTCCTCGTCAATTTCAATGTTCCATTTTACTCTAAGACTACTAGATGGCAGAGTAAACGGAATGTCTCTTAAGCGTCTATGGCTGAGATTTAATTAATTTTGTTGGCTAAATACCAAATGTGTCACCAGAGATCTTTTACATGCCTATCTTGTATGACATGGTATTTGAAATGGATTCTTTTCTACCCTTCAAAAAATCCACTACCCTCTGCCGGGTTTGAACCCGCTATCTTGAGACCCAGAAACCTACATTCTACCACTTCCACAGAGGGAGCTTTTAGGTGGTTATGAAACTCCAATTGCAGTCTGGATTTATTATCACATGACAACTTAATTCCCGACTGAAAATATACTTTAAATACAACAACTTCTCTAATTTGCTAATAAATTAACATTGGCGCATTCAAAAATAATGAGTACTACAAATAGTAGGATTTAAAGATAAAAAGTTCATAGTGTTTCGTATTGAACTGTATCACAATTAAATTTTGAAACAAGAAATAAAGTGGTTAAACTTATTCAATACAGTTTTGAGAAGCTGATCAGTTCTTCTTTTGTTTTTAATTTGGAGCAGGGTATTACAAATGTAAGTGGCTTCCGGGAGAGTTACAGTTTTATAGTGTTGGATTTTAGTGTCTACTGGCAGGCATTTCTATGCTGACCAGTTTAGAAATTGGGCTCTTTTCATTTTGTTTGTTCTGTTTATCCATTGAATAGGTTGAACCACTTTATTTCTTGTTTCAATGTAATTGCAAATAGTAGGATACTGGAGAAACAGGGAAGTCTACTTACCATAAAAGTTCAAACCCCCTGTAAAGTCTAATTTTGACTTCAGATACTGAAGCATTGTTCATATAACATTAATTGCTTGAGATGTAATAGCCTAAAGTCAAATGGAAATTGAAGGAATGTGGTAAAACTGATTTACTTTCCTTTCTCTTAGCCCTTGACTTGGAAGAAGTACAAGCCCAAATCACCAGTCACCAAAAACATCACCCCAAAAAATAGGATTGCAAATATACTTTGAGAAACTGAGACCATACCCATGTAACCCCTGAGTGTAAATTAAGTTTTCATAAATGATCATAAAATCAACATAGTTCTACAATTTAAATATCTTGGAGAAATAATCACACACAACTGAAACGGGAAAGAAACATGGATAAACAGAACAAACAAAATGAAAAAAGCCCAATTTCTAAACTGGTCAGCATATAATAAGAAATGCCTGCCAGTAGACACTAAAATCCAACACTATAAAACTGTAACTCTCTCGGAAGCCACTTACATTTGTAATACCCTGCTCCAAATTAAAAACAAAAGAAGAACTGATCAGCTTCTCAAAACTGAAAGAAGAATCATTAGAACTTGCATAAATAATACCAGGTTGAAGGAGTCAGGAGAGTCCTTCCTAATGAAAGTGTCTATCAAAAGATTGACCCAATCACCAGCACAATGAAGAAAAGAAAATCATATTTCTTTCATATCTTGCGACTGCCAGAAAACTGGATTTAAAGATAATAACTGATTAGAAATCTTGGAAAGAAGATAGGACAATGGATCCATGGAATTCAGCAAGATCTCAAAGTAGCTGGACTCGAGATAGCAGATGCAGAGAACAAAAATAACACCCTTCTAAAAGCTCACAAATTTTCAGCAGAAATGACACCAAGAAGGGCTACAGCAATTTCAGACGAATTGAGAAAATTATGATTGGAATGAATAAAAAAGTACTGGGCAGATCACCAGAACCAAACAGTAGAAACTTCAAAGAGAAAGTGAGCATGGGATAACTGAAGTGGTCCAATGTGGCCAATAAAGTTAATAATAATAATAATAATAATAATAATAATAATAATAATAATAATAATAATAATATAGCCCATAGTTCATTACATTTTATCCCAATTTACTAATGAAACCTTATGATTAGGAATCAGCAAAACATCTTAGGAGGAAAAAAAATGGACTTCCAATAATACTACCTGCTTTATAGGCAGTAGCCATAGGTCAGTGAAATCTGTAATGAAGATGTTAATTTCTACTTGATGCCAAAATACATTACATCAAAAAAATATAACGTAAAGTCATGCTACTCTAACAATGAGAGCAACAGCTTCCTAGAGTTTGGTGCTCCACGGTGAAACATGGTGGAGGATGAAACTTTTGGTTTACGGGGTTGCTATGACGAGTGAAAGCAGGGTCGGGGGCAGAGAAAAATTACTATAAAAGTAATGAACAGTGTGTTTCTATGTTGCCAATATGAACAGCTGGGAAATCCATGGACTGCTGTAGTGAAATAGTACTGATATTTAATTTAATTAAGTTTAAACTGTTTGTATGGTGTTTATAGCAGTTTTGTAAATAAAGTGTGCTTAAATACATTTTATATATCTACAATATTATCCCTGTATCCAGATTTATTCAATCAATGTTTCCATCCTGGTTCCCATTTAATTCTTGTGATGCCATCTTCTCACAGTATTTTGGTGAACATCATGAAGTAATATTCACTGAAACAGATTGATAAAGTGCTACAACCTAAGCCAAAAGACAGATTGTCACATGATTCTCCTCCTTTGAGCCTGGCCTTCATGCCATATGTACAATCTGTCATGGACAGGATTGGCAATATTCTCAGAAGGCACAATATCAAGACCAGCTTTACGCCCAATATCATCATGGACAATAATTGATTGCAATTTTTAAAGATCCTATTGGTTTGAACTGTGCTGGAATATATATGATTCCTTGTTCCTGTGGATGTGTTTATATTAGCCAAACATGTAGGAAGGTAAACGCAAGGGTAAAGGAACATCACAGGCACTTATGTCTTTGCCCGCCAGAGAAGTCTGCTGTGACAGAGCATGTAATACATAATGACCATCAAACCATGCATCGTCTGTCATTTATAAGGAGAAGAAATGTTTTACACCTAGAATCATTTGTGAGGCAGTAGAAGTTGCTAAACACCCAAACACAGAATAGACCTTCCATAAATGTCTTAACATCTTTCTCCTTGACTCTGGAGGCCCTGGAATGAACTAAATTTCTAACAGGGTCTTTCTATCTTGAGTCCACTTACTATGGAGTGACAATTGCCTTGTTTTCACACTACACACTACATTGTCAGTGCTCTGAAGATGTTCTTGGTTGCAAGATTGAAACGCATCAACATATAATAATTACAATAAGACTTAATATCCCCAAAACAATATGTCATCATTTAGTTGTCATGGAAGTCCTAGTTTTAAGACAATAGAGAAACATTACATGTATTAAGCTTTAACAGCTTCATTTATGATAATAATAATAATAATAATAATAATAATAATAATAATAATAATAATAATAATAATAATCCCATATTGACTATATATCAAATAGTGAATATTTAAGATAAACTTAAATATTATAAACAAGTGGTCCACCTATTCAATACAATTTATAATTTATTATATTAGTACATGTTTTGTCCCCTAAGGGACATCATCAGCTCTAATAAATTAACATTAATATATCAGAATGCAAAATAGATATTATATTAATGTTTTTTAATGTGCCTTGCCAATTTTAATAATATTTATAATATTGTTTATAATATTTATCTTAAATATTCACTATTTGATATTTAATAGAGAAACTTTCAAAAAGGAGGAAAGTAGTTTGTATTATAGCTGGCAATAGTTAACAACAGATGATTTCGAGAACAAAAAGAACAGTCTTTTAAGGTTTGTAAATTCTTTGGTAGAGCAATATAACAGAATCCAGGCTGAAGTTTAGTGCACACAGGCTGAAAATTATATAACAAATATCACTTCCCAGATACCTACAAAATACCTAAATAATAATTCAACATCAATATTTTAGTGTGCAATAGATCAGAATGGAAAAATACCTGCAAAAGGAAATAGATCAGAAATTCATAAATCTCAATAAAGTATCAATTTCAAAAATATACAGAGAATTTCAGAGGTGAGTTTTAACTTTTTGATGCTAGTATGTATGTATGTATGTATGTATGTATGTATGTATGTATGTATGTATGTATGTATGTATGTATGTATGTATGTATGTATGTATGTATGTATGTATGTATGTATGCTGCCAGGGAAAAAAAAACATGAAACATTCACAAGGACAAGGTCATTTTATTCACAAGTGATGTGACAGGTAGTTCATCATTGCATGAGTATACGATTACAAACCAAACTAAACAAACGTCACAGTAAAGGGTGCCCAAACAGTTGCATCAATACGCAGCAGTAAATACATCCCTTCCCATAGGGTTAGCATCAGAAAAGGCATTCGGCCGTAAAAATGTGCTAAATCCTTACAAAGTGCTGACAGAAGGTAAATGTCACACCCTGCATATTTTTAAAATTTCTAAGTCTGGTATATAGTATCATGAAACTTTTTTAACAAAATATATTGAAAGAAACTTTTATAATAACGTTCTTTCAGATAAGGATCCTCACATGTAGAAGAAGAAAATATGCAATATGGACATGGGTCCAGAAATACTAATGCTCTATTAGCTTCAGCAGAATCAATGCTAATAGAGGGCATTTTGAACATTTCATGTAAGAAAGAGTTTCATGTGGTATGCTTTTCCTGCATCTTTCCCATTTTTATTGTACTATGTAGAGTTGTAGAAAATGAGTTCTAACATGGAAATAAAGCATTTACGGACCCATGTCCATGATCATCATCATCATCATCATCATCATCATCATCATCATCATCATCATCATCATCATCATCATCAGGTGTTTTGCCTATTGGCAGGTTCCTGACACCATAGCTGTCTCCATCTGCTCCTGTCCCAGGCCAACTGTTTGGTAGATTGGTATCTTCCCCCTTTAACTTCGTTCAGCATTGTTATTCTTCTCCTTCCTAGTTTCCTTATCCTTCTACTGTACCTTCATGAACTGTTGTTAGAAATCCCCTTCCTCCCAATATATGTCCCATTGAGTTCACTTTCCTCTTTTACATCAGGTTTAGGAGAGCTCCTTGTTCCCTGATTTATTCCAGTACTGTTCTTCACTTTATCCACCCATTTTATTTTCCTCATTCTCCTCCAAACCCACATCTCAAATGCTTCAATTCTGTCTCTCTCTCCTTCAACATCCAGGTTTCACAGCTGTATAGAAAAACACTCACACTAAGCATTTAGTCCATCTTTTCTTTTTTTAACTCCATCCCCATTTTGCTGCATTCAAGCCTTTCTTTTTCTTGAAATATTATTTTTCCATTGTTATTCTTGCTTTTATTTCTTTCTCACTCATCTACTTGCCAGTTAGCATGGCCATATAACATAGTTTCTTCTTCTACATGTGAGGAATGTGTCCTAAAAGTTTGGCCTGTCTTCTAAATTGTTTAAATTTAATATGTTTGATATAGCCTATCTTGAAAAATTTTAACACCATTTTTTAAAGAAAGATTTTTAAATAGGTCAATCTATTCAATAGCTTTTTAATGTTAGAACCTGTTTCGATTCCTATGGTATCATTTTCAGCTAACAGTAAGAAACCACGAAGAATATAAGTTAGAATAAACTAGATCCAAAGACATTTTATTAAAATACATATTATAACAAATAAACACATTGCAAACATCCTGTGCTGTGTTTTATGTCTAAAAATGTTCATGCAACATTTACAAGGACACGGTCATTTTATTCACAAGTGATGTGACAGGTAGTTCATTATTGCATGAGTATATGATTACAAATTCGAACCAAATTAAACAAACGGCACAGTAAAGGGTGCCCAAATAGTTGCATCAATACACAGCAGTAAATTATTCTTGCTTTTATTTATTTCTCACTCATCTACTTGCCAGAGTTGTTGTTTGAATAGTTGTCAATATGGAACTTGATATAAGAAGCTGTGTTTGAATTGTCTGAATAGTGAGAACAATTGAGGAAAGAAAGGAACAGAAACGTGACAGGCAACCATCCTTTATTAACAGTAATCAGAGGGAATATATGAAAGGGGTCCGACAATTCAAAAAGTCAAGGTATCGGCCAAAGAACGACAAGGGCAAAGAAGAGCTTGAAAATGAACGACTTCGTAGGCCTCAACAACTAATACCGTTGAAGTCGGAAAAGAACAAGAGTTGACCAAGGGAGAGTGGATAGGATAGATGAAAGTGAAGAGCATGACACAAGTAAGCAGAAGTAATACCAGAACTCAGCTATGGGCCCTGTGGTCATCAACATATGCTCCCAAGTTAAGAGCCGCTGGGGCCCCTTTAACTTATCTCTTACGACAGGCAGGGGACACTGTAGATACTGCCACAGGGGCAGGAAATGTGAGAGAGAATGAAACAGTTACTTAAGAATGAAAAGACATGAATAACTGAAATATTGCTCACCAATTCTCTTCCAGACCCAGGGTGATTTCATTCATGTGTTGACAATGATTAAGTGCGAGCAGGTGATCATCTTCAGTCAGTGTTGAGAGAAGGGGAGTGGTGAAGCAGGGAAGGAGAAACAGTTTCATTTAAGCGTTTTGTTGAAGATTTATTTGTTTTTAATTCGGAGGGTATTTCTATTGCCTTGTCAAATAAAATGTTGGTTTTTCCTGAATCTGATTAAGATTGGAGTTTGAATTTTTTCTTTCATCAAAGTAAATGTGTAAATTTCCTAGTATATTTAAAATGGTCCCTTGTTGGTTACCTGGATGATTTCTACGTCTCTGTTCAAAGAAGAAAACATATCGTTAAATTCAGTCATCTATTTGCCCAATACTAATAAACCTTCAAGTTTACCAGCATTGACGTGTTCTTTGTAAAAAAAGACAGAAGGAATAGTATATTCTGACCTTCCATGCCTCAGAAGAAAGGTTACCAGCTCCAATATTTAAATGTATTGTCTCTCCCAAAGTGGGCTCTGAGTGGATGTCTGCATGATGTGCAAATCTAGGGGAGTTAACCTCACTGAATAGAACAGCCCCTCTCTGAATACTGTCAGCGATGTGCTGGGGAATTAAAAAACTTTCTTCTTCATTTTACCATTCTTTTGGATCATACATACTCTGATAACTACTGGTACTGGGCACACTGGTCCATCATAGTATTCGTTATTCCAGATATTCAATCCATACTATGGATGCGTTGATAGGAATGGGGAGTTTACAGTTGTGAATCAGATTGCTTTTTGCCATTTACATGAACCATCTACATGGCTGACCTATCAAAGACAGATACGACAGCTAGTTTATGGAGAGAGAGAGGAAAAAGAACAGAACAATTTATGGCTTATTATTGAAAGTTTCCTATTATGAATCAAAGTGCCAACACAGCAATGAGTACTTTTGATTAAATTATTCACTGGGATAGCTCAAACCTTCACATTTTTGTGACCACATTTTACCACGAATATCTGTGGTTAGTACTATAACAAAACAAATGAGATACTAGATGTTGGTTTGATATGATTCAGTAGTTTCATATCTTCAGTATGTTATCCTTACTGGAGCAAGTGGATACGAACTATGAAAGAGAAGAGGCATCTAATTCCAGAATGCCAAATCAAGTGCATATAAGCAGAGAACACAAACAAAACTTTTATACTTAATGAGAATCCTGCTTCTTGAAGAGTGAACTTACTGGATCACAAAATTGTAAAACATACAGATTTAATACTGTATTTGCTTCCAAGTGTAAAACCTGTGTTATGGCTGGCAGACCACCACAGTTCGATGTAATTTAACAACTATTTTATCATTAGGCACTGGAAAGAAAATGGACTTTTAGCCATTATAAAAAAGTTGGTATCAGTAAGTTGGATGTACTCACCCAACATATCAGCATTGACTTGTATGCTGCAGCTGTACATGGCAGCCATAAGCCTTTGAGGCTGAGCCTGGAATGCTCTCCGACACGCATCCTTCACAGTAGACATGATCTGGCCAGAGAACGGACCAAAAGGTTGACTACTGCCAGTTTCTTCACTAAACAAAGAAAACAATATTAGTATAAAATAATATTAAAGAATGCATCTAACATTATTATGATTATAACTTGAATACAGGTTTCCTTGTTATACATATGCAAGCCCCTTTTCTTGTTCACTGTCTCAGGTTTTGGTACTTAATAACAATATGCGCTAGGAATGCTTCAGTTCATCAAACACATGTGATGGTTATTCATCCATGCAGACAAACATGCAGGGGTAAGACTAAATGAGGGCATAAATTTTGCATCGAAGTTGGCAGATGACACTAACAGTTTAATCTGTATGTTAGCTTTTAACAGGGTAGTTTTGTATGATTCCATACTACAGAAAGATAGGTACAAATTTGTTAGAACAATAAAAGACAAAGACAAAGTCACCTCTGTACAGGCCACGAAGGCCCTTGGAGGAGTGGAAGGTAAAGGCTTCCACCATTGCTAACTGCGGCACGTGATGGGGTAGAGTGGTTAGCTCTACGCCCGGCTGCCTTTGGCCCCAGGAATTAACCTGGTACTCATTTTTGGTGTTGGTTGAGTGAACCTCAGGGCCATATGCACCTCCGGAAGTGGAAATCTTGTTTCTTAAATTTTACGACTTCCTGACGGGGATTCGAACCCACGTCCTACCGGGCGAACCGAGCACGCCTTTACTGCCTTCGCCAGGCAGCCCCTCTTAGAACAACAGTATCAGCAATATTTTCTTGCAATTGACTGAAGACTTGAACATGAATCATACTTTTACTAAAAATCAAAAGGTAACAGAGAATTTTGTACTTATATTCTGTCTGGAAAAGCTAAATCTTAATCACTGTTCCCTTTCATATGGTAAGATGACATATGTTAATCCTCATGTATCCTGGACCAGTCAGCAAGCTGGTAACAGTAATTGTTTCTCTCCTTTACAGTGACCAGAAGAAAGTCCTTTGTTTTACAATCTATTATTGGTGCAAACTTTGTTGTGGGAGAATACAGTATCAGTTTACTGCTAATTGTCTAACCCCATGGTTTGCAATACTTTATAGTTCATATGTAGTCTGCCTGGATGGATGGATGGATGGATGGATGGATGGATGGATGGATGGATGGATGGATGGATGGATGGATGGATGGATGGATGGATGGATGGACGGATGGACGGATCGATCGATCGATCGATCGATCGATCGATCGATCAATCAATCAATCAATCAATCAATCAATCCATCAATCAATCAATCAATCAATTGAACAATCCTGATCTGCATTTAGGGCAGTAACCCAGGTGGCAGCTTCCCTATCTGTTGTTTTCCTAGCCTTTTCTTAAATGATTTCAAAGGAAATGGAAATTTATTGAACATCTTCCTTGGTAGGTTATTCCATTCCCTAACTCCCCTTCCTATAAATTAATATTTGCTCCAATTTGTCCTCTTGAATTCCAAATTTATCTTCATATTGTGATCTTTCCTACTTTTAAAGACACCATTCAAACTTATTCGTACCGAGCTCGATAGCTGCAGTTGCTTAAGTGCAACCAGTATCCAGTAATCGGGAGATAGTGGGTTCGAACCCCACTGTCGGCAGCCCTGAATATGGTTTTCCACGGTTTCCCATTTTCACACCAGGCAAATGCTGGGGCTGTACCGTAATTAAGGCCACGGCTGCTTCCTTCCCATTCCTAGTCCTTTCCTATCCCATCGTCGCCATAAGACCTATCTGTGTTGATGCGACGTAAAGCAAATAGAAAAAAAAAAACCTTATTCGTCTACTAATGTCATTCCACGCCATCTCTCCGCTGACAGCTCGGAACATACCACTTATGATATAGATGTTGATTCGCATAGGGGACCTGAAATATTTTTCCCAAATGAGTAAATTTATAATACCAATATAGTTGGTCCATTATTGGACATTATAAATTTTCCAGCTAACTCATTCCTAATTGCCAGCATTTCGCCCCAGTGTGCTAAATTGGGTTTATCAGTTGGTAAATAGCACACCTACCAAGACGTATGGCTAGTGCAGACCACGGAGGGCACTGCGTAGGCTACTTGGAGCCACCGGCAGTGCTAATTGGGTTCACGAGCCAGCAGAACCGGAGCGCACCAGACAACCGACCAAGGACCAAGGAACCAGCCTAGCATCAATGCAAATCAGCAATTAAGTGTGACTGCCTATAACTTTTTCCACTACCATGGCAGAATCTAGCAATATGGGTAATATGGTAGACAACGTGAGTGACTCAGGATCTGATATGAGTAGTGTGCAGGCAGAGGAACGTTTGTACATATCAGCTGCAGAAGGTCATAAGTTAATAGGTCACGAATTTGATGGCAACGTTTTAGTGACCTGGTTCAAATGCAAGCAGAAGTGCACATCGCAAGGGAATGTGATCAGCCAAGTGCCCATGTGCACGTATTGTGAATTTATCGCAAACGTAGAAGCCGTACATTGCATGACGGCCCAATGAAAAGATGCTATTCTTTAAGTATATTTTAACGAAAATAATGGGCCCAGCTCATGAGAAGTTGCTATCAAGGGGTGATATTGTAGACTGGAGGCATGCGAAAGGTGATCTTTGGGAATATTATGGCAAGCAGGGCACATTTGAGCTATCCTCGTGTAAATTATTCCAGTCCAAAAAAGGGGCTAGGGACACTGTAGCAGAATGGGCACATGAGGTGGAGGAAATCACGGTCATGTTCAGAAATGCGATATTAAAGGAAGAACTGATAGAAGGCCATTAATATCAGCACCGACTGATAGTGAAAATAGCGATAGCCAGGTTCGCTCAAGGACCCCAAAATAGGAGAATTCAAAACAAGGTGCAGGATAGGAATCCGAGAACATTTGAAGAGGCTGTAGGCACCGCTAGGCAAGAGGAAGCATTGTTGCTCTTCCAGGAAGAATGTGAAGCGTTGTATAAATCGCACCCATCCAGAACCCCTTGCAGGTAAGGTTGGCAGGTAGTGTCAACCAAAGAGAAAACAGGACGATGTCAGGCATGAGGCAATAAATAGCACAAAACTCGAAACGTCTTAGTGACCTGGTTCAAATGCAAGCAGGAGTGCACGTCACAAGGGAATGCGATCAGCCAAGTGACCAAGTGCACATATTGTAAAAAGTTAGGCCATAAGGAACGGGAGTGCAGGAAAAAGTTGAAAGACAAAGAGAAACCTGCAGATAAAGAAATAAAAATAGTTAGGTTCACAAAGACGCTGCCTAAGGCACGATCCCAGCATACGCAGGAAACGAAGTACCATAAAGGGCGGTCTCAATTGGTGATTAGATGCTAAGAATGTAACGAAGTGGGTCACAAGAGACCCGAGTGTCCACAACGTAATGGTCAAAATACGAGGGACTGTGGACGTACACACAAGCAGTGTTATGCCTGTGGAAGGCAGGGTCATTTATGGTGGCAGTGTACCGCTAATCTTAGCCAACTGAGCTCGATAGCTGCAGCCGCTTAATTGCGGCCAGTATTCAGTGTTCGGGAGATCGTGGGTTCGAACCCCACTGTCGGCAACCCTGAAGATGGTTTCCCGTGGTTTCCCATTTTCACACCAGGCAAATGCTGGGGCTGTGCCTTAATTCACTCCTAGCCCTTCCCTGTCCCATCGTTGCCATAAGATCTATCTATGTCGGTGCGACGTAAAGCACATAACAAAAAAAAAATCTTAGCCGAAATGCCTCAGCTAGCTCTCAACGAAAGAGCCAGAGCGTAGAGGGGGGCTTGTACAACAAAATAGCAGAGACGGACAGGGTAGTCCAAAGGCAAGGGACCAACATGTAGAGAAGGACTCTACGCGCAACCACAGCCGCAAATTATGGTGTGATATATGCGAGGGATGGTCTCACCAAAGCAAAGGTTGTTGGTTCAAATCACAGGACGCGTTAAACTAACAAGGGGTCATGAGCGAAGGACAGCTGTGAAACCCCTGAAGGTATCAAGTCCCGCAGCCAGAAAAAGGGATCCTGTTAGATTTTTAATAGACACAGGAAGTGACGTATCCCTTCTTAAAGAAAAGTGTGCACCGAAAGATATTTTCGTGAATCGAAAGGAGACCCTCCAGGTGAGAGGTATCAGTGGAGACGCGGTACTCACGAAAGGAGAAGTTCGAATCCCAATAGGAGGAAAAATCCTAGGGTTCCATCTGGTAGGTTATGATTTCAACCTGAGACAAAATGGGATCGTTGGGAAAGACGTTGTGCATAATAGTGTGTTAAACTATCAGGAAGGCTATGCGCTAATATCAGGAAAGAAATACCCTTTTGGTGCACGGGAATCTCTGTGTGCGTCACTCTTGAACCCCAAACAGAAAAAATAGTGGCTATTGAAGTAGATAGGAATAATGCCAAAGGCCTGATTGAGAGGCAGGAAATAAAACCAGGCGTTTACTTAGCCGAGTGCCTAACCAAGTCAAAAGATTACATGGCTATTGTCAGTATGTTGAACAGTACTGATAAGACCTAGTGATTGCAAAGTCCAGTGATAGAGCTCCTTACTGTAATCGTTGAGACAGCTGAATCACTCACTGTGGTAAATAAGGTCGAGAAAGCTGCCTTATCTAGAGAAAGTGGTGGAACACAAGGGCACCCCGAGAGTAGTAGTAATAATAATAATAATAATAATAATAATAATAATAATAATAATAATAATAATAATAATAATAATAATAATAATAATAATAATAATAATAATAATAATAATAATAACAGTGAGCGCATGGAGACCAGCTCTCCCATTAATAAGTCCAGAGCTCAGAGACTGCAAGAACAGTTATGTTTGGATCATTTAGCAGCCAAGGACTGCGAAGAAATATATGCAGTGTGTACCGCCTACCAAGATGTATTTTACTTGGAAGGTGGTAATTTGACACAAACAGATGTGCTACAACATGCCATCCCAATACCTGCTGACCAGCCTCCCATACACTTAAGGCAATATAGGTTACCCGAAGCCCAAAAGGAGGAAATGGGTAGGCAGATTGACAAGATGCTAAACAATTAAATTATAGCACCTTCGACCTCTCCATGGTCCTCGCCTATTCTCCTAATCCCAAAGAAAATAGATGCCTCTGGGAAGCAAACTATAGGCTTGTAGTTGATTTTCACGATTTGAGCTGCATTACGATCTGTACGGTGTATCCGCTTCCGTTAATTACAGAATGACTAGATGCCTTAGAGAAGGCACAATATTTTTCTACCATGGATCTGGCCCGTGGCTATCATCAGGTCATGTTGAAGCCAGAGGACAGAGAAAAAACAGTATTTTCTGTGCTAGGCAGGCATTACGAGTATTTGCGGATGCAGACGGGTTTAAAAGATGCCCCAGCGACATCTACATGGTTAATGAAAACCGTATTGACAGCACTAGAGAGTATAAAATGTTTGTGCTATTTAGATGACGTCATAGTCCATGGCAGCTAAATAGAGGACCATAATCGGAAGCTTCGAGACGTATTTCAAAGGCTAAGAGAAGCCAACCTAAAACTAGGGCCAGATAAGTGCGAATTTTTGGGAACTGGGACACGTCATTATGAAGGACGGTGTCCAGCCTGATGAAAGGAAAAACCCAAGCAGTGAAGGATTTTCTGCAACCAACTACCACAAAACAGTTGAAATAATTTTTAGGGTTATCAGTCTATTACCCCAGGTTCATACCTAACTGCAGTAAAGTAGCGAAGCCACTGTACAAACTCCTAAAGAAGGACATACCCTATGTGTGGACAGAACAGCAGGAGCATCCATTCCAGGTACTAAAGCAGAAGCTCATTGAAAAACCAGTCTTACAATATCCGAATTTTGAGTAACCGCTCATTTTCACCACAGATGCAAGTGGAGAAGCACTAGGGGTGCTATCTTGTCACAAGGTCCATTAGGCAAGGATTTGCCTCTGGCCTATGCCAGTAGAATGTTAAATAAGGCCGAAATAAATTACAGTACCACTGAGAGGGCAGCATTGGCCATAGTGTTTGGTGTGAAATACTTCCGTCCATACCTGTTTGGACACCATTTCACAGTGGTGACCGACCATAAACTATTGGTCTTTAGTGTACAAGACCTATCCTCTAGATTGTTAAAATTTAGGCTCAAGTTAGCTAAATACAATTTTGATATCGTATACAAAGAGGGCAAGCGTAACTGTAACGCAAATGCCCTGAGTAGAATACCTACCTCAGCTGAGCAGGAGGTGAGAGTAGTTAGCTCTGGAGGCCAAGAGGCAGACACAGCAGGTAATGGGGAATGAAGTAATAATAAGACATCGACCCCTAACACAAGGTCGAATGGTGAACGTACACAGACAGATGGACTCAGCTCTGAATCTAAGGATGCTTTGGTAGAGGTGACAGAGCCTGAGGAGGACACAGGTGCGCCCGCTACAGATAAACAGAAGTCCGAGCTAATATAGCAGGAAAAGTTGGACATAACTGAAGAAGCACATGCTTTGCTGGTTGAAGGTCACCAGGGCATTGCTAGGACATTTGTTAGAGTAAAGGACTACATCCAATGGGATGGGATGCATAAGGACAGAGAAAATTATATTTGTTCATGTCCTTCTTGTCAGAAGAATAAGATTACCGGGCCAGAAGTAAAGGCACTGATGGTAATCACGGACACACCAGTCACGGTGTTTGACAAGGTCACATTAGATATCGTAGGCACCGTGGATTTAACTGAGGCTGGGAATCGATATATACTTACCCGCCAGGACAAGTTATCAAAGTACCTGGTCATGAATGCAATGCCAGATCAAAGCACGGAGACTGATCAATAATATAATGAGCATCTTCGGTACACCTGGAATGATCTTGATAGATCAAGGTGCGAACTTCATGGTGGATATGTTTAAGAGACTGTGTCGAACATTACAAATTAAGAAGGTATACACAGCCGCCTTCTGCCCACAATCAAATGGAAGCCTAGAAAGGTAATATAGAGCTCTAGGTGAGTTTCTGAGACATTATGTGTGTAGTTCTCAGAACGACTGGGACGAGTAGCTTCCAATGGCTATGTTTGTGTATAAAACTACCAAACATACAAGTACCAGGTACACACTGTTCGAGCTGATATTCGGGAGAAAGGCCAATATTCCAGGAGTACTTCAGAAGAAGCCCAAACAAAATTACAATGAGTATCAGAATGTGGTAGAGGAATTAACTCAGCAACTCCAGGAGAGTTCGAAATAGCTAGAAAGACCCTAGTGAAGAGTAAAGAGAAAGAGAAGAACGGTATGATGCCACACAACATGAAGTTTCCTTCAAGGTAGGAGACTTAGTATCACTCCAAAATGGTGCCATAAGACGAGGGAATAGCAAATCAAAGTTATCTCCTCCGTATCAAGGTCCTTACAGAATTATGGTGGGAACTGCACACTTCAGTTAAGTAAATGGTGAAAGCAAACTAGAGTCCACAAGAATATGTTAAAATTGTACATTAACTAGGAAATCGCAGATAGAGACTACAGTGGCGAGGCTGAGAGTCTAGATATCAACCCTCGCCAAGATTTGACCCACGCGGTCTGGAGCTGAGCACAAGGTTCGCTCACGTAATGAAGGTAGAAGGCCTAGGATTAATAAGGAGTTGCTAACACATAACTTAGTGTCTTACTGAATAAGCATTGTACCTAATGAAATCGCATCTAACTTAGCCAGCATGAAGGGCAAGAAACTGTGAATAAATACAATCACAGATAAGTGTTGAAAAACCAAAAAATACGGTCAGTTACACAGTAATTCCCTTAAAACACAAGGGAACAATTGAGTGCTGATAATAAAAGACAGGAGAAAAACCCTGTGTGGTGTCCGGGTATTACACGGACAACACAAGACACATTTCTCCGGGTACTCCGGTTTTCCCTGTCATCTTTCATTCCAGCAACACTCTCCATTATCATTTCATAGCATTTATCACTCATTAATAAATCACCTTGGGAGTGGCGACCCCATTGTAATAACAGCCTATATATGATTCATTCATTACATCCCTGACCCGGTCAATGACTGGAAAACAGGTTGTAGGTTTTCATTTTCAACACGAGACACAATAAGGTAAAGAGATAAGGAATACGAGAATACACGCAGAGTAACACCACGGCTCGTCCAACTGGTCATAGCAGGCGACCAATGGATTCCCTGTATAAGGGACAAGCACCAGCTAGAGCCTGGGTGAGTCAGGAACATTCACCTCTGACAACAAATCTAGTCTCCAGTAGAGTTCAGTAGGGGCTGTGCTACGAGGCAACCACGCCTCATGCAGCACGAATTGCTTGAAGTGTCCAGTCATTTCTTGGTAAGAAATCTTGCACCCTCAAGACGTGCCAATTTCTCCACTAAACTATGTACTGTATATTTTAGCCCGTAAGAAATGGCGTATGGCTTTTAGTGCCGGGAGTGTCGAGGACATGTTCGGCTCGCCAGGTGCAGGTCTTTTGATTTGATTCCCGTAGGCGACCTGCGCGTTGTGATGAGGATGAAATTGTGATGTAGACGACACATACACCCAGCCCCCAAGCCAGAAAAATTAACCAATGATGGTTAAAATTCCCGACCCTTCCGGGACCCCTGTGACTAAAGGCCAGCACGCTAACCCAAAGGCAAATGAAACATAAGAGGGCTAATGAACATAGTAGATACCGTAACTGACACTGTTTGGCACCCTCGATCAGGATGGTGCTGGTTTTTATCAGAGTAAAATTAATTAATTAGAGCAGGAGCAGTTATCCTTAATTAAATGAACAAAGGAGCAAATAATAGTGGTGAAGTCCACCCTTCAGTCTATTAATAGTACCCTGTATGATATTACCACAAATGAGATAAAATTAAGTGAAAATTTTGAGCAGCTTAAACAGTACAAACAGAATGAAACCTTACAGATTTCGGAAGTGTTCTGACAGTCTGAATTGCAGATAACATTAAATAAGCACCTGATTGAATTACAAGGTATGTGTTTTAGCTGCATGAACACTATCAGGTAGTCTTGGATAGCATAATGAATGCACGAGTAGGAAAAATTCAAGTACAGATCCTCAGTCCCGATGGTATAATTAAGGCTTACAAAAAGGCTCAGGGAGATTTTCCACTTGCCAGTGGAAGTATGAGAAAGTTATTGGTTCCTCACATATCAAATCTCGTCAGTAAGTGTTTATCTGACGAAAGACACATTGGTGTACATATTAAGACTCCCATTGACAAGTGGGATTAAATACTCCTTGCAGAAATGTATTCCCTTACCCAAAATAATAAAGGATAACCCTAACCACTTTCTGTACCCACAGGAACAGAAGGAGTATGTAATACTAAATAAAGAGAAACAAATATATGCACAGTTAAGTGAAGGACAGCTACAACAATGTAAGTTAACAGACAGTAATCAGAGACAATGTAAGTTCATTTTCCCATTAAGAAATGTAGCTACGCAAAGAAATTGTATAATTAGTCTGTTAACAGGTGTAAGTCACATACCTGAAAACTGTGAAAAAAGGGTGTTTCCAATTTTTGAGTTCACTTAGATATCTGTAAATGATAACAAACAATATGTCATATCTGATGAAGAAAGGGCAGCCAGGTCAGCCAGAATGAAGAGGTTCTGGGAAAGGAAAATGATGCAAGCTAAATCTTGAGTTAATTCTTTGTTAACATAAATGTATATGGGTTTGATTTAAGTGCTCCAATGTGGGCGTAAACTAATGTAAATAAATAAATATATAGCGCCTAAGGAAACCCAAGTGACGTGCGTGTGTAAGAAAACTACTAGCGATGTAAAATTACAAGGTATAGGCATAGCAAGTTTCATGGACCTATGTACTATATACTCGGTAGATAGTAAGATATAAGGTTTGGGATATGTGAACTCTACAGTGAAGAAAGACATTATTCCTGAACTTATGTTTGAATATAATTGTTGTGAAGCAAGTTACAGTGATGTGAAACTCAGTCCAATCCCTGAGTTAAATTGAGTGACTGTACAAAATTTATTAAATCATATTAATGACCGTAGGTGGGCTAGTCACAAGGCCAATGAAGTTAAATATTTAGCGCAACAACAAGAGACTGAATTTAAACACAAGATGGCTATTCAATATATAAGTATATATCAGATAATACCAGTAACTTGGAGTGTTTTGGTGATAATAATTGTAATAGTATGTTGTTGTTGTTGTGGCTGCTTTCGGAAATGTAAGTACAATCCTAAGTGGATTGATGACTATAAGGAATGCTGTCCCAATCTCTGCATATATCAGAATGCAATTACCACCAATAGTAAGGCAAGACTAAAAGTACATTTTATCATCAAGTCAGAGAGCTTTTATGGGATGACGAAGTACCCAAGAGAACAAAATCAACATTAAATAAACAGTATTTCATACCAAACGCTGGTAACTATTAAGAGACAAGATAGTAAGATCCAAGAAGTAGAAATGAAATTTTTAAGAACATCGGTTAAAAAGACAAGAAGAGATAGAATTCAAAATATTAAAATCAGAGAAGAGCTAAATATAGAACAGTTATTACAGACCATACAGAAAGCAAGACTGAGATGGTTTGGACATGTCAAATGAATAGGAAAGGAACAGGTAGTAAGAAGGGAATTGGAAAGAGAAGTTAAGGGAAAGAAACCAGTTGGAAGACCGAGAAGAAAGTGGATGGATCAGATTTGGAAGGACATTGGAGAAGCTGGATTGGATGGGGTGGAAATAATGGAGTAGGAAAAGTGAAAGGACAGAAAGGAGTGTAGGAGGCTTGTTAACCACACCTGGTCAACTGGAGTGGGACATCGATGATGGTGATGATGATGAGTAATGGAAGAGTATCAGATGAGGATGTTACAGTCCATTTTCGGCAACCCAGACAAGCTGGAAGGGCCTCCAGTGAGTCAGGATCGCTACAAGAGTTAGTGCTAGTAGAAACGCCTGAGTTAAGGGTGATACCAGGCGAGAATTTGGCACAGCGTAGTCCTTCAAACAGAAGTGTGAATTCTAAGAGGATTTAAACTGTTATATTAAAATGGTAATGAAATGAATGCAAGAGGTGTTTGCATGCATTTCTCCCCATGGGAGGGAGGTGTCGTGTCCTCCCTGGGACATGAACTCAGGACGGCAATTCCTACCGAGGATCGAACTGGAAAGAACGTAGGAGGAATTGCTGTAACCTGACATATTAGGGTTGGCCGGCATAAAAGGCTGAAATTCAGTACTTGAATGCAAGTACGATTAAAACATGGTAGAAAGGAAATTGTAATATAAATTCATATTCACATAATTGAGAATTATAGTTGAAGAATAATATTTCAACTTATGGGGCAATCTTGAGCAAGAGGAGTTGTCACAAAGCTAGTCACAAGCACGAGGATATGTGTCATGTTGACCCAGTACATAGATCAGACCACTAGCAATGTTAAGATGCACAGGAAATATACAGGGGATACAGGCCTCTGATTGGTTAGAACTATGGAAAGCTCTATTGTAACATAGACAGAATATTCTACAAGCTTCGAGAACGACTGGGTGGGGTCGGTAAGACTATATAAGCCCGAGGAAACCGCTGCTTGGGGCTTCTACTAATAATTCGCGGACCAGTTGCAGCCAGAACCCTCGTCGGTCGACAGAGATTACACAATCGATGATAATAATAATAATATTTTCTTGAATGGTCTTGGAGTAAGACAACTTCTCGTTCAAGACTGCCAAAAATAGAGTCATATAGCTTCTGTACATAGTGTACATATTTTCTACATATTTCAGATGAATATTTAGTAAATTTCATCGTGGGATTCTACTTCATTTGTTATCCTTCTTCTCTGTACCTTGGTTGAAACTTCCCAACCCTAATATTCCAATCGCTCGGGAACGATCCAATCTACCAACCAACCAACAACCAACCTGAAATTCTCCTATAAGGTCCTAATCCTGTCTGTCACGACCGGTGTGCTATTTACCAACTGATGAGCCCAATTTAGCATACTAGAGTGAAACGCTGGCAACCAGGAATGAGTTAGCTGGAAAATTTAAAATGTCCAATAATGGACCAACTATATTGGTATTACGTACCACTTAGTCGAGCAGCTTGTCTTCTTTCTCCCAGTTCTTCCCAGCCCAAACTTTGCAACATTTTTGTAACGCTACTCTTTTGTCAGAAATCACCCAGAACAAATCGAGCTGCTTTTCTCTGTATTTTTTTCAGTTCTTGAATCAAGTAATCCTGGTGAGGGTCCCGTACACTAGAACCATACTCTACATAGTTGGGGTCTTACCAGAGACTTATATGCCCTCTCCTTTACATCCTTACTAAAACCCCTTCCACAGCCGAAAGCTCACATATAGCATATGCCGCTGATGAAAATTCAGAAAGTGTAATTAATGAAGGGTTCAAGGAAGCAGTGATGCTCTACAAGCATTATTGGTTGAGAGTGTGAACTTGGTTTGTTGAAAGAAATATTCCAACCTGTGTCAGATCCATGGATTACAATAGTAGTATACAGTATAACAACAAAAAACTGCTTCTATGTTTTTATTTTACTTTTTTTCCTTATATTTTCATGTAAGTATGTCATTTTATGAAGTACTGGAATGGGAATATGGGTGCATCTAAAAATGGAATAAAGTCTCCTGCTTTACAAAGATATAGATGTACAACAAAAATTCAATTATGTGAATGATAGGACCATCCAGATGAGATTACAAGATGGAAATATGCACTTTACTCCAAGTATATGCACCTCAAGCAGGATGTACCAGAGCCGAGAAAGAAGAATTCCTTATTGAAATTGAACAACAATTAACAGAGGATAACACCATAATTATGATTTATCTGAATTCTCTAGTAAGAAAAGACAAGATTGTGAAAACACCATTGGACCTCATGGCTTTGGGAACAGAAACTCCGAAGGAGACAATCTGAGTGTGGAAGTTGGGATGAAAAGCTCAAGACCATGATAGACTACATTATCAATGATGGCGAAGTTGGTCGGTATGTTAGTGATGTGAAAGTCATACCCAGTGAGTGTCTAGATAGTGACTATTGGCCATTAATAGATGATCTTAAAGATGTCCATCTCCCCAAAGCTAACTGCAAGAAAATGCCGAAGATCAAGACCTGGTTACTGAAAGAAGCAGAGAAGAAAAAGAAATACCAAACAAAGATAACAATCAAAATTATCCAGAGTTTAGAGGGGTAGAAGAAGAATGGACCTTCTTCAAAGAAACTCTTGTAAATGAAGATGAGGAAACGTGTAGGAAAACAAGTTCAAAACCAATAGAGAACGCCTTGGTGGAATGACCAGGTGAAGACAGCAGTAAAATAAAGAAATATGTTGAAAAGAAAATTAGATCAAGTAAAAAAAAAAAAAGGGTGACAGAAGAAATGAGGTATAACTTGAAGAGCGAGCACAGAAATATCGGAACAAGAAGTTGACTGTAAAACAACTAATCCGAAAGAAAAGCGCTGGGATGACTTTACTACCAGGATAGACTGACAAGGAAGTAGGAAGCTAATAGATAAAGTAGTAGAAGAAGTGATGATGGAAACATCTTTGTGCTCGAAACAAATGATGGTAGTTTGATAAGAACACAGAAAAGGATCACAGAAGAAATGATGAGGTACTTCAGCACGTTGTTTAATGGAGATGGAGACACCACCAACACCACCACCTGTAATATACATGAAATCCAGAAAAACCAACCCCTCTTAATCTTTTGTAGGCAGCGATGTATTATGGCCGAGGGCGAATTTTGCAAAAAAAAAAAAAAAAAAGTAATTTGATGTAAATACTACTAAGATTATCCTAAATTATGCATTCATATATAAAAACAATATATATTTTAGGTTTTGCTGAATTTCAGCACTGATCTGTTCCATGAATGAAGCTTTATTATTTTGTGAAAATTTGTTGCCGCAAAAATGGCACATGTGTCACTGAACAATTTTATCAGTGTAATGTAGTTTGTAAAATTGTTATTGTAAGTTTATTACTGTAATCACAGTTCACTGACTAAATTCAACAAGAGAGAATAATAATAATAATACCGCCCCAAAATATTACCGGAAATCGATAACTATTTCAAAAGCAACAATACACACACATTTTACAGGACATTTAGTGAAGAACTGATGAATAACAAGCCACACAGTCTTTCTTAGAAATGAAGCTTCCACGGTGTGTAGAATTATTCAGTTCTTTTTCCAGGTTGAACCGTGTTGTTATTTTCTGTACATCCTATACAGTTTGCCCAACGTTTCAAATACACTGCAGTATTCTTTGTCAAGGTGACTGAAATACCCCCACTCAATCTGGGGTAATCAGTCTTCCAGGCAGCTATCACACTACTCACCCAGCTGACCGTAGTCTACTACATCTGTACTTTCATTAATTGCAACTAAAAAAGGCACAAAATTTTGAATTTTGCATTTGAGCTGTCTTTTCAAATCCCCTTCCATGCCACAAATGGAACAAGACATTGTCTGTTTCAATATAATTCAACTGGAAAAGAAAGTATGAATAAGTTTTGCTGGTAATCTGAAACGGTTTATGTCAAACAAATCTACAGTGATATTTTTCTTTGCTGTGTGTTGCCTTTCAGTCTAGCTATGAGCTTTTCCTGTGCTTTGCCTTCTGTCTATTAATTCAGAGCGGAATGAAGTGTTGTATGTTGACGCTGTACATTCCATTTCCTTGTCGAATTCAGCATGTTTTGACACACAAGACCCTTCTCAGTAAAGAGAAACTGTTCTTCTCATGAAGAGGTCAATGGGCTTCCCTGGACTGACACAGCGACATATGTTATGAGAAATGACACTATCTCAAGACTAACTGAAAGAACTTGTGTAATGACCTTATCCCAGTGACATATTGGCTTCACGTGCCCCCCCTCCCTTCCCATTCCAACCAGGCTCTGAGTACTGTTGCTGAGTACACGTGAGTACTCGCACTCAGTTGAGCAGAGTTGGAACAGGCTTACATATCTATGCATATGTATGAACCTGTAATTATTTAGGACTAGCTGCAGTACCCTTCATTGACAGGAAAAATCATACAGAATGTGCGAAGTTATGTAACTCCCAAGCTACTTTCCACCAATATTCGGGCAGGCTGTTTTACTCGGAACACAGCAGCAATCCCATCTATTGGAGATGAGTGGCAGCAGAAGAGACAAATCACATCACAAGAATGGTCAATGTAATGTTATTGTTGATCAGTTTTATGAGCTTTCGATATTGTAGACCTTCACATTTAGTTTTCTTCTGACTCTGGGATATTATCACTAGAGCATGTAATGTAAAGGCAGTTCTTCCTTCCTTCATGACTCCCTCTTGTCTTTTTCTTCAAGCGATCGTTCCTTCGTGATTTTTTTCTTATTTTTTATAATCATCTTCACATTTTTCCTTGCCGATACGGACTAATGAATACGCGGTTTTACACCTTAAACAATCATGACAAAAACAGTTAACATGATTAAACATTTCCATGTTAAGAATGCTTGGCGTCGATATGGACTAAATAACAAAAGTCTAAATTCATTATTCTATTATCATAGTCAATACGTTAAAACTGTATAAGATATAAATTATTGGAACTTGTATTCTCTATAACTTTTGCTACAGTATGTAATACTTTTTGATAGGACCAATAACATATGTATTTAAAAAATTAAATTTTAGACACCTTCCCCTAAACTATCATTTCATCCAGCATGAATAAAAATTATTTACATCCTAGACTGTAGCACCTTATTGCCACATTTTACTTACCGATTTTCATTAAATTCTGTTCACTCATTTTCTCGTAGTTCGGCGTTGATATGGACTTAGCAACAAAAATCAAAATTCATGAATATCTCTGTTATCAAAGCCGGTACGGTAAAAATGCGTAAGACATAAATGATCGGAAATTTAATTCTATATAATTTTAGTTATGTATTATTTATTGATAAGACCATTAACAACATGGATATTTGAGAATTATATTTCAGGCCTTCCCCTAAACTAATTTTCCCTCAGCGTGAGTAAAATTATTTATAGCCTAGATTGTAGCACATCATTTCCTGACTTTACATACCGATTTTCATGAAATTCTCTTCAGCAATTTTCTCGTGATGCCTGTACATACATACAGTACATACTGTTAATAAACTTAACCATGACAGGTTAATATTGTGTTTGGTCCGTATTGACTAGTCTGAATTTATAATGTAACTATTTAAAATAGTTTATTTGAATCCGCCTTGATCAATACACTCATTAAATGAAAGAAAAACTATTTATTAAACCAAACATGTCTCGGGAAATCTCAACCATTCCCTTCCTCAGTGGTCAGATCAAAGAACAAAACATTATCAAAACATTATTTTATCAATACATAAAATTTTGGTTGAACTGAATGAGAATACTATATAAATTTAGGATCTTCAAGTTTTTCTTCTTTTCTTCTTTTAGCTCCTTAAATGATCATATGCTAGTCTGTACAGTGGGTTATCTTCTGCACTTCTCTCATTTAAATTTGATTCAAATTTTTTTTTTTTGTGTGTAAGGTAAATTTCTAAATTTTCCAAAACATTCATTAATTTTCCCTTTTTGGCCGAATGTAATAATTTCATGTCATTGGAAATGTCTGTAAATTTATGATTCATTTCAATCATATGTTCTCCCATTGCCAAATATCTTTTATGTTTAATTGCATTAACATGTTCATTGTACCTTATAGCCTAACTTCTACCAGACTGTCCTATGTATCCTTGTTTACATATTTGGCATGTTAATTTGTAAATTTCTGATTTATTAAATATACATGTATTCTCTATCTTTTCTGAATTGAAAATTATCTTATTAGTATTATTATCCGTCTTATATGTGACATTGATGTTCTTTTTCCTGAAAATTTTAGCCAGCTGATAAGAATGCTTATTTTGAAAAGTTAGAACTGCAAATTTCTTTTTCTCTTTTCGCTCTTTAATTAAAGTTGTTTTTGGTTCATTTTTCACTTTATTTATCATTCTATTTATAAATCTTTTGGAATATCCGTTGCTATGAGCGATTTGATGGATTATATTTATCTCTCTATTATGGTTCTTCTTAGACATAGGTATGTTCATAGCTCTATTAAACTGTAAAATGTTGCCTTTTTATGTTGACCTGGATGATTGGAGTCATTTCTTATAATAGTATCTGTTTGAGTAGCTTTTCTGAAAATTTGAAAATCAAAATGACCAAAATTTCCAGTAACTGTTAAATCTAAATAATTTAAAGTCCTATCATTTTCAGATTCCGTCGCAAAATGCAATTGTTTATCCAAAGTATTTAAATACTGTAATATACCATCAGGTTTAACCTTTTGTTCATCGATAATAACAAATATATCATCGACGTATCTCAACCATGTAATCAATCCATCTATTTTTATCCACTATTTTATTATATTCAATGTAATCCATGAATATGTTAGATAAAATAACTGAAGCTGGCGAACCCATTGCTAGGCCTTTAGACTGTTTGTAAATTTTGTTGTCAAAAACGAAATAGTTATTTTCCAAAGTAAATACTAGTAATGTTAAAAGTTCTTCAATTTCCATCTTACTTAATTTGCTGTGTTGCATTAAATTCTCTCTTACAATTTTTATAGTATCTAGGATAGGAATGTTGGAGTACATATCTTTGATATCCAAACTATGTATCGTGTAGTAATCTGTTAACTCAGTGTTTTTAATGAGAGAAGTGCAGAAGATAACCCAACTGTACAGACTAGCATATGATCATTTAAGGAGCAAAAAGAAGAAAAGAAGAAAAACTTGGAGATCCTAAATTTATATAGTATTCTCATTCAGTTCGACCAATTTTTTTTTTCTTTCACTTAATGAGTGTATTGATCAAGGCGGATTCAAATAAACTATTTTAAATAGTTACATTATACATACAGTACATACATACATACATACATACATACATACATACATACATACATACATACATACATACATACCTGACTGACTGAAAATTAAAAAGTGCATTTCCTTGTTACTGTGGACACAACCAATAAAGAAATACCATTCTTTTTAAATTCTGAGCAATGTACAGAGAAAACTCTTATTTTATATACATAGATTAGAATTTGGAACAGTGTCCTAGAACTTTTATTAGATACCACTCCATCATGAGTTGGAGCTGATATGGATAAATACTACCAGACATGTCATACAGACACACCACATGTCATCTAAAAACACTGCAACTGAACATAAACCATTTCAAAATTCTATGACATACTAGACAATAAGCAAAGCAATAGATGTTAGCATTTCAATGTTATGACATCATTTTGTAACAATTTCACTTACATGAACATTTTTACTTGAGTAGTAACTTCCTAGGATAGATAATAAAGTTAAAACAAATTTGAGTAAATTATCTTTGCATTTCCAGGATGGACAGCTACTTTGTTTTTCCTGTTTTTACTTTGTACCTTATTGGAATCTGAATATCCAAAGTGATAAAATCGTTCTTACCTAGAATCAGGCTGGCTGGCTATACTCCACTCCTCTACCACAAAGCACACACCCATCATAGGTTCTTCACATAAAGGACCAGCCAGAGTTGCTAACTGGAAACCACTAATAAAACTGCTGTCGTACTCTGAACGAGGATCACTCTTAACACCCGCTCCTACTTCCCACATTGAAGGTCGGATGTAATCTGTTGTTCTGTTAAGCAGCACATTAGGCCCACAATGTCGAGGACCCACACTCCAAATATGATCCACTGCATCCTCCCACTCCTTGCCAGCAGAAGAAAATGCCTCCTTTAGTTGCTTCTGTAGATTTCTAACAGATTTCAGAGACCTTTCTGTCATTATGTCTGTCTTGATGTCAACACACTGTTCCTTAGCAGTTTGCTGAGCACTAAGATGTCTGTCCCAAGCTTTCAATAGTTCTGCATTATTCTCCAAGAGGGCTGTCACTTCCTCTGGCAAAGGAGCAGCACGTATCTTGATTGTTGACTGCTTGTTGGACGTGCTAATGGTTATCATGCCACTGCTGGAGTCCACTTCTCCATCCTGTATAATCAAACAAAAAGTTACTTATCAAAATTATTTCATTTTGTCATTCTAAGAAGATGCTGCTGGGTCGAGATTTTATAAGTCTAGGGATAAGCTAGTCCAGACTAAATTTAAATCTGGAGTTAAAATTGCATTGGTAGGTCAGTGGTTAGTTCTGGACTTAATTTATCATGGATTCATTTAAGTTCAGGACTAATTCTAACACCATACTCTTTTAGTGCTGTGGAACAGCTGTGGAATGCTTGGAAACAGATTAAAAAGAGAAAGGGAAGTCCACAGTACGTTTTGAATTCTCGGAATGAGAGTTGAACTTGGCACATTTTCACAGGCCTTCTTCTTGATTGCTTTGTTTGCTCTGTCATGCAATTTGATTTCAACCTGCCGTGTTAAGCACTGCATTTCACATTTTACTACTGTATTTCCGTTTTAAATCTTCAGTAACATTTCACTGTGATTTAATAGCTATAGAATTGCTAACACACAATAAATTTCTAGAATAAACAAAAAAGATGCAATCTATGCAGAAAAAAGGTATTTGGAGTAGCTTGTTTCCTTAAATACTGTGTACTGCCAACATAAAGCAGTCATATTTACAGTACTGGTTATGTAACATCTGGTAAATTATAACTCTGAGCCCGTTGTTGAAACCACATGGGATACTTCAACCTTTTGCCATTCCTTATTTAAATGCGGCTGCCTGGCCAGAATTACCATGTTTTCTGACAGGGACAATTAAGTACCCATAGACACAGCATCATAAATGCCACTATTGATGCCCTAATTTACATTTGTAAGCACAAAGCATGCATCTTGGCACGACCAGGTATCTTCACAAGAGAATGAAATAATTTTGGAGATGGAATGCTGATGGGTAAACTTCCAATTCTGCATTCTTTCAAACCTATCGACACTACTCCGAGGTAAGTAGATGACATGGTGTGAACTTGAACATGAATAATCTCTAACTGGAAGATGACCTTCATTATTAGGTCTGCTTGTGAAATATACAGAAAAGGCTGTAAATAAGATACTCAGAGCTAACCGAGTGATGGGAATGCAGCGTGTTCTCACTCCTTTTCAATAGTTCTATCAACACACTTCTAATAATGGCATCTCTAACAACCGTAAAAGTAGTTAGTGGGACATAAAGCAAATAACATTATTATTGTGTGACGAGCACTTTGGAGCGTTCGGCACGGCAGACAAATCATAAATAGGAATGACATAGGGTTAATTATTTCCCTTTTCTTTTTTTAAACTCCAGTAGGATACTTGTGTATGCTGGTGGGTGGATTGATTGACTGAAAAATGATACCGGTCAATAAACTCAGGTTCCGATAAACAAACAAACAAACGAATTACTTCCGATTTGGTGATATTGAATTCTAGGTCCTTGAGCATGTACATAGTCCAGATAATCCAAATAATCCATTTTCACTTCACAGGTTACCACGGCAAAACACGCAAGATGCAGTTTTAAGCTGCGGACCAAAATTACTCCTGCTCATTGGCGGATCTAAAAGAAAACTTTAATATAATTCTGGACTTCAAGATTTTAGTCCAGTTTCTGATCCAGCAAGACTTGCAAACCAAAATTAGTCTTGAGTAAAACGAAACCTTCATCCAGCAAACAAAATTTATAAAGTCCAGGTTTAAATAAACTTTTAGTTCTAGACTAGAGTTAATCACCCAACCCAGCAACAGCTCCTAAAAGTAATTAAGATTTAAAGCATACTACCTGTGGAATTATAAACAACAATGAAGAGAAGAATAAACCAATAGTCTTATGCTGATCAGTAAACATTTATATGTTGAGTGCTCAGCCCGAAGACTGGTTTGTACCTCAATAGCCCCACCAACAGCTGTCATAGATGGTCTAGGCATACTAGAGAAATGAGGAATGAGGTAATTTCCTGTTACTTTCCTCACAAAGCCAGGTGTTGCTATTACATATCAGTCTACCAAGCCCACTGAAATGCCCCCACAAACTTACCCTATGAATGACATTTTCACATCATTTAAACAGGGACTGGCTGCATAAGGAACGACATCACTAGCATCACTCATATTTCAGTCACTTTCATAATGTCAAAGCCAAGGGTAAGACCAAGACAGGTCAACGACAGTAACAAACTTGTTCTAGCCCATACTAGAAGACATAGTGTACTGTAAACACCAGGTCTCACCAGTAAAAGCATATATATACTGTAGCCTATATATTTCTAACTGGCAAGTTTCAGCATTTCTTTTCTCTCTTTTTCAAGTTCTGTGCTGGGAGTGGGTGGTTGGGGTAATGTGTGTGTTTTCTTCATTTCATTAGTGGTGGTTAACATCATACTAACACATGAAAGGTTTTTAGCAATGCAAACGTGTAAAAAGGGTAGGTGTGGGAGAAAGTGGCTGTGGTCTTAATTAAGATACACAGGAAAACATAAAATAACAATCTTCAGGGCTGCTGGCAGTGGGGCTCAAACCCACCATCTTCTAAATTCAACCTCACAGCTGTGAGATCCAAACCATGCAGCCAACTCATTCAGAGAGAGAGAGAGAGAGAGAGAGAGAGAGAGAGAATGAATGGTTAATATTCAGCACTACACAGACACACTGGGCAACTTACACCAAACCATCAAGAGGACATGTACTGATATCTTCCCATCTGGTATTGGTATTATTCTTCACAACAATGAAAATCTGGTGGGAGATTCTTGATCACCCAGCCAACAACCTGATCGGTCACCTTGTGAATTCAATTTCTTTACACCTCTCAAGATATTTCTCAATGGTAAATGCTTCCACAACAGTGATGAACTTAAGACTGCAGTGACTGGTTCAAACATCAACGAAGACCTTTCTTTTCAGATGGTATACAAACCTCAGTGAAGCACGGGAATGCATGTCTGAATTCACAGGGTGATCTTTTCTCCTAACACAATACCATAGTTTCAATCCTTAATATACCACTGATTCTGCTTGTGTTTACTTTGTAATTTCATTCTATTGATTTGTATCAATAAATGGTCCCAGGAAGGTTTCAGCTGATCATGTCTTATAATTCCTTCCTCCGTTGTATATATTTTAATGTAAATAGAAAAATGTTCTGAGTGTGTGTGGCAGTCCAAGAGTGAGTATAAGTTAAATTTGACTGTAGTTCAGTTTCTTCTACAACACCAACAAATAAAAGTGTTTCTGGCCAAGTGTGACACACTCCCTCACTACACAAAAATCTGCATATACTGGGTGTTTCACCCGCCCCTTGCAATCTAGTTTTATGCAACCCGCTGTCCTAACTAGAATTCTGAAATATGTCGGTCTCTCTCCCTGAACCGGGTTAATATAATGAGATGTGTGGTTATGGACTAGAAAACAGCAGAAATCATGAGCGCCACTATCATTATAAGCACCCTAAATGAACTCGTAAAACTAGCACAGATATGAAGAACATGTACCTTACAAAAGGAGGTACACATATACACTAGTAACAGGTATTGTATAGCCTGGGAAATGCCCGTTGCATGTCAAGTCTCGCAACAGCTTACTTGGCATGCACGGTCGGGGGTCTGGAAGCGAACAGTGCTCAAAATGTAGGAGGTTTGAATCCCACGCATGTGTATATATTTTTTATAGCCAGTTGCCTGGGATGTGGCAAAGTTGCATACTAATAGTTTGACAGATTTGTTTATTTGGCTCTGAAAAGGGCTGTTGGTATGGTGGCATATAGTATGGAGCTGGGTTGGAAGAGGCTAGGAAACATGTGACAGGATTTCAGTTACCTACATTGTTTAACACACCACCTGCTTGAACCGACGACCTCCGTGGTCGATACAGAGCTGTGCACGATGTTATAAGGACTGCCTGGCACACTGCAACATCTCCGGCATAATGGATCAGCATGCCTGCATGATGAGCTGTCTAAGGTGACCGGGACTGGCCAGCTCCTAGGCATAAATCAGTTGTTTTACATGGCCCTACACAAAAATATCCAGGGGTGAAAGATCAGGCAATCTGGTGGGCCAGTAGGCAGGTCTTCCCCTTCCTATCCATTTACCAGGATATGTCACGTGAAAATGGTTATGGACGACCACCGCCGCATGTGGCAGAGCTCTGTCATGTTGAAACCACATCCTGCAGCGGTCAAGGTGTGGCACGTTCCAAGAATGGTGGTATTACATCTTGGAGAAATCACAAATAGCATTGTAACCATAAGTTGATAGAAGATTCTTTGTTGGCCTCAGCTATGCTCACTATATGAAATTTCATCTCCTCCGCTTCTCATTGTGAGCGTTCAAATTTCTTCTTAACAAAAATCTCTTATCTCCAGCGAATAGGTTCCTATAAACGTGGTACGGATACACAAGATTCAACTAAGAATATATTGGGATGCTTAAATAATTAATTCAAGTCCAATTTGCACTTTCAGAATTAGCATAATAGTAGTTTCAAATAACTACAAAAGAATAACGCAGAAATAAAATAATTAAAACTATATCATTAGATTAAACAACAATATTTGAAATTAATAAGTAAAAAGAATATTTAACAGAGATATGTCCATGATTCACATTACCAATTTCCAAAACCTTAAAATCAATTATTCTTCATTTGAAAAATTAGAACATTTTAAGCACACCTCGGACCTATGGGAGTAACGGAGTCCCACTCCCATTTGACAGGCGAGGGACACCTTGGAAACAACTTGGCGAACGAAATGGAATTCGATGGGGAGCTATCAATAACAATGGGGTTATGGAAAAAAAGAAAGTAGAACTGGCTGAGTCAGCAAAGAGGATGCATCTGGATGTGCTAGGAGTAAGTGATATTCGGGTAAGGGGAGATAACGAGGAAGATATAGCAGATTATAAAGTGTACTTGACGGGTGTTAGAAAGGGAAGGGCACAGTCTGGGGTAGAGCTCTTTATCAGGAATACCATTGCACGCAACATAGTTTCTGTTAGGCACGTAAATGAGCGAATGATGTGGGTAGATTTGTCAGTTGGAGGAATTAGGACTAGAATTGTCTCCGTGTATTCACCATATGAGGGTGCAGATGAGGATGAAGTTGAGAAGTTTTATGAAGTATTGAGTGATATCATAATCAGGATCAGTAGCAAGGATAGAATAGTGCTAATAGGCAATTTCAATGCGAGAGTTGGAAATAGAACTGAATGATACGAAAGGGTGATTGGCAAATGTGGGGAAGATATGGAAGCTAACGGGAATGGGAAGCGTTTGCTGGACTTCTGTGATGGTATGGGTTTAACAGTTACAAATACATTCTTCAAGCATAAGGCTATTCACCGCTACACATGGCAGACTAGGGGTACCAGATCCATAATAGACTATATCTTAACCGACTTTGAATTCAGGAAATCTGATAGGAATGTTCGAATTTTTTGCGGATTTTTCGATGATACAGACCACTATCTGATCTGTAGTGAACAAAATATCTCTAGGCCTAGGGTAGAGAAAGTGAAATCTGATGCAAACGAATAAGGGTAGAAAATCTCCAGGACGAGGAAATTAGACAGAAGTACATGGATATGATTAGTGAGAAGTTTCGAACAGTAGACAGTAAGCAGGTTCAGGATATAGAAAGTAAATGGGTGGCATACAGGGATGCTGTAGTAGTAACAGCAAGGGAATGCCCAGGAACAACTGTGTGTAAAGATGGGGAAAAGGCGAAGATCTTGGTGGAATAACGAAGTGAGAGCAGCTTGAAAACGTAAAAAGAAGGTGTATCAGAAATGGCTCCAAACAAGGGCCGAGGCAGACAGGGATTTGTACGTAGATGAAAAAAACAGAGCGAAGCAAATAGTTGTCGAATCCAAAAAGAAGTCGTGGGAAGATTTTGGTAATAACCTGGAAAGGCTAAGTCAAGCAGCAGGGAAACCTTTCTGGACAGTAATAAAGAATCTTAGGAAGGGAGGGAAATGAACAGTGTTTTGAGTAACTCAGATGAACTCATAATAGATCCCAGGGAATCACTGGAGAGGTGGAGGGAATATTTTGAACATCTTCTCATTGTAAAGGGAAATCCTCCTGGTGGTGTTGCGAACAGCCAAGCTCATGGGGAGGAGGAAAATAATGAAATTACACTTGAGGAAGTGGAAAGGACGGTAAATAAACTCCATTGTCATAAAGCAGCAGGAATAGACGAAATTAGACCTGAAATGGTGAAATATAGTGGGAAGGCAGGGATGAAATGGCTTCATAGAGTAGTAAGATTAGCATGGAGTGTTGGTAAGGTACCTTCAGATTGGACAAAAGCAGTAATTGCACCTATTTATAAGCAAGGGAACAGGAAGGATTGCAACAACTATCGAGGTATCTCATTGATTAGTATACCATTCAAAGTATTCACTGGCATCTTGGATGGAAGGGTGCGATCAGTTGTTGAGAGGAAGTTGGATGAAAACCAGTGTGGTTTCAGACCACAGAGAGGCTGTCAGGATCAGATTTTCAGTATGCGCCAGTAATTGAAAAATGCTACGAGAGGAATAGGCAGTTGTGTTTATGTTTCGTAGATCTAGAGAAGGCATATAACAGGGTACCGAGGGAAAAGATGTTCGCTATACTGGGGGACTATGGAATTAAAGGTAGATTATTAAAATCAATCAAAGGCATTTATGTTGACACTTGGGCTTCAGTGAGAATTGATGGTAGAATGAGCTCTTGGTTCAGGGTACTTGCAGGGGTTAGACAAGGCTGTAATCTTTCACCTCTGCTGTTTGTAGTTTACATGGATCATCTGCTGAAAGGTATAAAATGGCAGGGAGGGTTTCAGTTAGGGGGAAATGTAGTAAGCAGTCTGTCCTATGCTGACAATTTCGTCTTAATGGCAGATTGTGCCGAAAGCCTGCAGTCTAATATCTTGGAACTTGGAAATAGGTGCCATGAGTATGGTATGAAAGTTAGCATCTCGAAGACTTAGGTAACAAATTAAACAAAATTGAATGTCACATTGGTGATACAAAGCTAGAATAGGTTGATAATTTCAAGTATTTAGGTTGTGTGTTCTCCGAGGATGGTAATATAGTAAGTGAGATTCAATCAAGGTGTTGTAAAGCTAATGCAGTGAGCCTGCAGTTGCAATCAACAGTATTCTGTAAGAAGGAAGGCAGCTCCCAGACGAAACTATCTTTTCATCGGTCTGTTTGCAGGCCAACTTTGCTTTACGGAGCGAAAGCTGGGTGGACTCAGGATATCTTATTCATAAGTTAGAAGTAACAGACATGAAAGTAGCAAGAATGATTGCTGGTACAAACAGGTGGGAACAATGGCAGGAGGGTACTCGCAATGAGGAGATACAGGCTAATTTAGGAATGAGCTGTACGCATAAACCAGCTTCGGTGGTGGGGTCATGTGAGGCGAATGGAGGAGTATAGGTTACCTAGGAGAATAATGGGCTCTGTTATAGAGGGTAAGAGAAGTGGAGGTAGACCAAGACGATGATGGTTAGACTCAGTTTCTAGTGATTTAAAGAGAAGAGGTATAGAACTAAATGAGGCCACAACACTAGTTGCAAATCGAGGATTGTGGCGACGTTTAGTAAATTCACAGAGGCTTGCAGACTGAACGCTGAAAGGCATAACAGTCTATAATGATGATGTAATGTATGTATGTATGTATGTATGTATGTATGTATGTATGTATGTATGTATGTATGTATGTATGTATGTATGTATGTATGTTGAAAAATTAGAAATTATATAAATGACAAATCAATGTGATAATTAGATTCCAGATTTCCATGCACTATCAAATCTCAAATTATGCATGCATTCATGCACTATCATATAGCAAAACATGCACAATAAACTGGAAAATATGCACAATCAAAACTAAGTTCCTTTTGAAACATTGTACAACTAAATGCTCCAAATTGTCTTGATTTAAGCTCATCCGTTTATCTGTCAGTACCTTCTTAAGCTCAGAAAATTACAAGAAGTGACAGATGCATACTTAAAAGAAGACATTTGGGACGAAGTGAGGTCAAATTGTACGTCTTTTGCATTTTCACCACAATACGTCTTATATAAGCTTGACAAATTCAAAATCAGGATTTGAACGGATAACTTTGTTTAATTTATATCTAGCTGCCGCAGCTACTTCTCTGTCCTATGATGACAGACACATTTCAATGTCCTTAATAACTGGTAATGATTACCTGCTACGATAACAAAGTGACGAGTGAGAGATCCGGGCAGGAAAATCCTCGATAACAACGGAAAAGGGTTCAGTGCAAAACCAAGGTTTGCTAGCTCAGTAACGCGGCGTCACAGAAGTGCAATACAAGTTTTGTTTCATTCGTCTAACATAGACGAAAAAATGAGCCGTTAATGAGTAATGCAAAATTTACAGTTCAATTTATAACAAAGTACAAGTGGAACAGCTTATTCCTAAGAATTACAGAGATCTGCGTGGGCTTTCCAACTTATGTCAATGTTGACTCAAACAAAAGATAAGAAAGTGTTTGGTTAATTGGATTATAGGTCCTCTACCTTATGTGGTACTAAATTATATTGTCACATAGGATGCCAGGAATACATTCTCATCGTCACTCAGAAAGAGACATACTGTATAACGTGGAAAAAGAGTCCCATATTCTGCAAACCAACTTTAATAAAAGGTAAGAACAGTCACAAAATGCAATATAAACGGCCAAATATTCGGTAGTAAATCCAAAATCTTCAAAATATGCATTATGCATGAATTTTCTCGTAAAAAGGCAAAAACATGCAAACATGTAGGAAAAGAGAACAGTTATTTGGAATCATTAAGCCATAAAACGAATATTTGCAAAGTTTGAGAATCGTTACCAGCTTATTTAAAAACATGCATTTGCATGGAAATCTGGGCTCTAGTGATAATAATGTAACATAATTCAAATTAATCATAGATGTCTTTCTTTGAAATATTCATATCTGTTATGAGTGAAATTCATATCCATTAAGTGTTTCAAATCCATTCTGAATGGCATTCACATTCATTTTGAATTCACTTATTTTCTGATATGAGTGTCTTTCCATTATATTATGGTTTTAAGGAAAGAAGAATCCAATGAGTTATCCATGATCTTCATTTTTTTAAAAATTGAGATTTCTTTTCGATGTAATGTCATTAAAATTCTAGGTAAATGCCATTTCACAATTGAATTACTAAGATGAAACAATGCCAAATTTACTGAAAAGCTTCCTGGTAAATAAATAATTTCAATGACAGCTGAAATAATCGATCGATGTCGCCATGAAGAATATCATATTGTGACAACAATTGAAAATCAAAGATGCAACAAAATGTATGTGTCCTGGAAAAAAAATTAGGAAAAAAAAAGCTAATGCTACCACAATTTACCTACAATCTAAAATTTAATCACTCAATTCTAACTAAAACACTACTTCTACCAAATCAAAATTCTGTTATATTCTACAAATGGTACTTAAAACTACGTAGATGTTAGTTCCCATTATGATAATTAAACAGAACTAGCTGAAACCCATCAAGACAATGATGGTCAATGGGGTAAATATTTATTTATTTTAAATTTTTTTTTTACAAGCTGCTTTACGTCGCACCGACACACATAGGTCTTATGGCGACGATGGGATAGGAAAGAACTAGGAGTGGGAAGGAAGTGGCCGTGGCCTTAATTAAGGTACAGACATTTGCCTGGTGTGAAAATCAGAAACCACGGAAAACTATCTTCATAGCTGCCGATAGTGGGATTCAAACCCACTATCTCCCGGATGCAAGCTTATAGCTGCGCGCCCCTAACCGCACAGCCAACTTGCCCAGTAAAATATTTATTGAAGGATTTCCTTATATATGACATTCCTTGTACTTTATTGTTTTGCCATTTTCTTTACGTTACACCAACATAGATAGGTCTACATAAAATCAGCTTCATGGTCCGTATCGCACTTCAATAGATTCACAATTATTTATTTATTTTCCACCTAGTCGATACAATGATTGCTTAAGGCAATTTTTAATGGTCAAAAGTGGTACATGTTTCGTATATTATCAATCTTATGTTAATGTCAAGGACACTTCCTCTAAAGCATTACTTTGTCAATTTATATATTTTTCATCTAAACAGTGTTATGTGGCTGAAGATGTTGATAATATACGAAACATGTACCACTTTTGACCATTAAAAATTGTCTTAAGCAATCATTGTATCGACTAGGTGGAAAATAAATAAATGCTTAATTGTGAATAGATAGGTCTTACGGCGACGATGGGATAGGAAATTGCTGGAAGTGGCCGTGGCCTTAATTAAGGTACAGCCCCAGCATTTGCCTGGTGTGAAAATAGGAAACCATGGAAAACTATCTTCAGAGCTGCTGACAGTGCGGTTCAAACCCACCAACTCCTGAATGCAAGCTGATAGCTATTTGACCCAAACCATGCAGCCACTTGCTGGGTGCATTCATTGTACAATTACATTTTGGCCTTATTGCAACTTTACAATATCGCTCTCTTGAAATTGGAATTTAAATGGCCCTGGCTGAACACTAGCTGAGGTAAGTAGAGACCTACACGTCCCTTGAGGTTTACTGATCATGATACGAAATGCCATGTGAACTGGAAAATGATGTCTCTTGAGAGAAGATGGAAGTGTTTTATCGGATGCTGTTAAGTCATTTCGAGGGATTACAGCTCTCTGTCCAGCTTTATCTCCACTTATTATTTCCAAAACTAAACAATTTTTGTACATACTTCTTAGAATTAGGCCCTAATCTGGTTCCGTTTAGGAACAGCTGGGAAATGTTCCGATTTCTAAGGAGCATAACCATGGCTCCAATTTTTAGAATAAAAATATGTGGAGGCAAGTCATTAATTTGAAGGAATTCAAGAAATATGCAGGATAATGAAGTAGCTAGCTTTCATCTTCAGTATTAAACTTTTGACTCTAGTGTATGGTTTTGAACTACCAGGTATAAGCCCAATGACTTTCAATTAATTAGGAATGACATCTTTCGAGAAAATGATGTCATCCATCGTAGAAGTGAAAGTTTCGCTATAAATTTCAACCATGATATCATCATGTGCTAAAATTCTGGCTTGTAGTTCAATAACATTTCATCTGTCACCACCTACAGAGGGGTAGCAACAGTTTCAGACTTCTAGCAAAAAATCAAAGAATTCCATCTTTATGTGGTTTTATGTAAGCAGCGTGTTTTGAAGAAGGGTCAAAGAGGAGACTATTTATTTATTTATTTATTTATTTACACTGTCCACATCCACATTGGAGCACCACAATCAAACCATATACAACAAAGTCTTCACAGAATAAGTTCAGCTTTTAACAATTGATAATTTTTTCCTTTCCTTAAAACTTCTTAATTCTGGATGATCTTGTGGCCCGTTCTTCTGCAGATGTAACATACTGCATTCGCTGCAATATTTTTAGTGATAGTCTTGTGTGCTTGTTATTTAGAATCCGTTTCTCTTCTCTGTTTTCAAACTGATCCTTAGTAATTTTCAATTCATCGAAATCCATTTGTATTTCTTTAAACTGTGTGTTTTTTGTTTTACTATTCCAAAAGAAATCAAAAAGTTGTTTCAGGAGTCTAGTATTTGGTAAGCAGTATATGTGTCCAAGAACGCAATCCTCCGTTTTTGCATCGTGTCAATGATCAATTCACTTTCCTTGTAACGTAATGAATTTGGTGAAAGTCTCCACTGGCCATCAATCTGGTGTTTTTTTATTAATAATTGTCCAAAGAATTCTTCTATCAATTTTCTGCAGTTTGTCTTTTGTTGACTGGGTATTCAGTTTAAATAATGTTGTATATGTTGCTTCTCGCTTAATGACGGAGTAATTTAGCATTAATCGAAAGAGACTGTTTCTTGTGACTCGACCAGGTAATTTGTTGTGCTCGTCTCAATTTTTGAGTTCTACTATCTACGGATGCTTTTTCGTTAGCATTCTAAGTTATAATTTCACCAAGATATTTAAATTTGTATACAACCTTTATTTTCTGAGTATTATTTAACATAATATGTGAAGTGTCAACTTGAAAAGATGGCATCATTTCTGTTTTCCCAAAATAAATTTTCAACCCAACCTTCGCTGCTAATCGTTCCAGTTCCTCTACTTGAAATTTAGCTTCTTCAACACTATTTGCTAATAATGCTAGATCATCAGCAAAGACGAGACCATTTAGGCGAATATTTCTTCCAATCTTAAGAGTCGGTGGACATACCCTATTCCATTCACACATATATTTTTTTCCAGCACACAATTAAACAACCAAACCAAACCAAACCCAATGGCACTTCAGCCCTTGAAGGGCCTTGGCCTACCAAGCGACCGCTGCTCAGCCTGAAGGCCTGCAGATTATTAGGTGTCGTGTGGTCAGCACAACGAATCCTCTCGGCCATTATTCTTGGCTTTCTAGACCGGGGCCGGTATCTCACCGTCAGATAGCTCCTCAGTTCTAATCACGCAGCTGAGTGGGCCTTGAACCAGCCCTCAGGTCCAGGTAAAAATCCCTGACCTGGCCGGAAATCGAACCCAGGGCCTCTGGGTAAGAGGCAGGCACGCTACCCCTACACCACGGGGCGGGCATCCACAATTAAACAGCAACAGGGATAATCCATCTCCCTGTCAAAGACCAGTATGAATTTCAAATGGCTCAGAGATTTCATTTCTGAACCTAACTAGATTTTGTAGTTCTAAGAGTGACCGCAATAAGGTTAAGAAGTTTCCGATGTAAACCAAATTCAGTAAGGATATGCAATAATGATTCACAATGGATACCATCACAAGCTTTATGAAAATCAACAAAAGTGATCACTAAATGTTTACTCCTAATCCTTTGATGTTTTATAATCCATTTGAGACTGATAATTTGATCTGGACAAATTCGTCCTGGATGAAAACCACCCTGATATTCACCAAATTCACTATCAATTTGTTCATGAATTCTATAATATAAAATCTTTTGAAAAATCTTATAAGTAATATCCAGCAAAGAAATTCCTTGATAATTACTAAGATCTGATCTATCACCTTTTTTGTGTAGTGAATGTATAATTGCAACATTCCATTCCTCAGGCAATTTTTCAGTATTCCATATTTCAATGAGATGTTTATGTAAATTCCGAATAGTCTGTACATTTGCATTCTTCCAAAGTTCTGCTACTAGTTGACTTTCTCCCGCTGCTTTAAAATTATTAAGTGAATCAATAGCTGCACGCACTTCAGCGTAAACCGGTGGTATGATCTTTTCCAGAGGTGTTTTATTTCTGGGATACTATTTAATAAAATTATAACTAATCAACTGTTTGGTGATAAGCACGTGGCAAAACAGGCAAAACCTTTATGAAATCTCCCGCAAGGACAATAATTTTCGCACCAGAAGGAATGGAATGTCATGACCTATGATATATTTTAGAAGATGCTTCGCTTCACATACATTAATGAATGGCTATTTGCCAATGAGGCTTTATCCCATATTGAGCTGTGCTTATCAAGTATTGTAACCTGCTTTGGAATTTAATTTTAATCCAGACATTGAATTCTCATTTAAATTTACAGGAATTTTGAATGTAATGTGCACTGTTCAGCTGCTGGAGAGCAAAACAGTGACTATTCCTGTCCACGAAGTACAGCTGACAGTAAGGGTATGAACATAATGGGTGGATTACTCCTCACTAAGCACTCATCACTCCTTTCTCTTTACACAGGAAGCTGAGAGATGCAAAATAAACCCATATGCTTGCACTTCACTCATCCCTCTTCTCTCCGCTCCTCCCGCAAGTATCAAATTGGTATGATTTTGGAGCGATATGTTTCTTGAGTGCTGTTCTGTGATTGGCTGGCTTAAAACCAAGGCCACCTACTCATAGTATTATCGGCCCATGCACAATGAAGGTAAATTATAAATATTAAATTAGTAGGCTACTTGTTTAATATTATCTTTATACTCTACAACGAATGTAATCTTTTGTTAAAGTACGGATTATGGAGGATAATATTACATTACTACTGCATACATTATTGTAATAACCAGATTTTCTTCAATGGAAATGAGGTTGTCATGATAGTTGTTGTACTTTCATGGTTTCATATGATTTTCAATTCCTGTTAGCAAATATGAGATGCCTGCATTTGTATTCCTATTCTTACTCTATTGCTTTTTCCCCACACCTGTAGGGTCACAGGTGTGAAGTGTGTCGCAGATGTGGATTTGACCCTGTTTTATGGCTGAATGTCCTTCCTGACACCAACCCCATGTGGAGGGATGTGGGATGTAATCACTATTGCATGTATCTGCGGAGTTTCATAGGCGGTGTATTCTCTGAATATGAAGAGGAGAGTATTGGGACAAACACAAAAAAACTAGTCCACAAGCCAGAAGAATTAATCACATGTGATTAAAATCCACGACCAGGTCAGGAATCGAACCCGGGACCCTCTGAACCGAAAGCCTCAGCACCGGCCATTCAGCCAAGGATTTTTTTTTTTTTTTTTTTTGCTAGGGGCTTTACGTCGCACCGACACAGATAGGTCTTATGGCGACGAGCCAAGGATTAGGACAGTAAAATGTCTGCACTGACATTCTTAAATAGTTGCAGAATTTCTATGGGTCTTTCTTCACTTCTTGGTATAAATGATGGAATTCACCAAATTTCTACCTTCTCTTATTAATTGGATATCAGAATTTGAAATCAAGCAGTTTGCTTACTACCATAAATTCACCATAACTACCGCTATTCTACTCTACCATTATGTACACAGATAACTATGAACATTTGCATAAAAACAAAACTAAATTTAAAGAACACAACGCAATCTTCTCGTGAATGCTGCACAATCATAACTGGAGAGCACTGCTATGAGCGTTGTTCGTACAAAGATGTCTGACTGCGCATGTGTACCTATCCCGTTCCACCTCCCACCTGCTCAGTGCTCTCACAGTTCAGGCAGCCTGGAAGTACCAGCGAACATATTGACCAATGAGAATGCTACATTTTTCTTTAATAATTTAAAAATATACAGCTTCTTCTTCTTCTTAATGTGCCATCTTCTAGCGAAGGTTGGCAGTCAACATGGCGATCTTGAATTTGGATGCAGCGACCCGGAACAGAGCCACCGTGTCCAACCCACACCAGTCTACAAGGTTCTTCATCCATAGAGTTCGTCGTCTACCAGGACTCCTACGTCCTTCTATTCTTCCTTGTATAACAAGCTGCAGGATTCTGTACTTATCATTCCTCATTATATGGCCGAAGTATTCTAGCTTCCGCCTTTTAATGGTCAGCATGCGTTCAGTTTTCTTTCCAAGTCGATCCAACACCTCGGAATTCCAGATTCTGTCTGTCCACATAATGCGAAGCATCCGTCTGTACACCCACATTTCGAATGCTTCCAGTCTTTTACAGAGGGCTTGAGTAAGTGTCCAGCCTTCCATTCCATAAAGTAATGTGGGAAAGACATAGGCACGGACCAGACGGAGCCTTAGGTTTAGTTGTAGGTTGCGGATGTTGAGCAGTTTCTTCATCTGCATGAAGATGCTTCTCGCATGTTCAATGCGGACCCGTATTTCTTGGCTGCAGTCCCATTTCTGGTTGAGGTAACATCCTAGATACTTGTATTGGTGAACCCTAGCGATGGGTTCATTATCGAGAGTGAGCTGCGCGTGGACATCTTGCCGTTTACTGATGACCATGAACTGGGTTTTCTTAATGTTTATCTTCAGTCCTCTGTTGTTGCAAGCAGTATTCACTTTGTCTAATAATACTTGAAGGTCTTCTACACTGTCTGCTAGCAATACCGTGTCGTCAGCATAACGGAGGTTGTTTAGATGTTCCCCGTTGATAATGATGCCTATGGTAGACGGTTCTTCCAGAGCTTCGACAAGGATACCCTCTGAGTAAATAAAAATATACAGCAAGAAATGTTTATGCTTTTAAAGACACTCTGCAAATCTACAGGCAAGAGTTTTCTCTCATCGATGTAACAAAAATGAGCCTAGTGGTTTGAACATATAGACAATATTCTCCAAATCAAATTCAAATGCTTATTAATGATATTCACCAATGATATTACGGATCTGAATAGAAATTAAATCATTTTGGGTTTCCAATCATCATTCAGTGTCATTACGTCACTCCACAGACATATATTACAATGAATCCAATCATCAAACATATACACTTAATTTCAATGTTTATCCATTCATAAATTATTGAACAAACAGCTTGCCAGAATATGTGACCATTCGTATCCTGATGCAAGGGAAATTACTCAGTTATCATATTTTATCTTCCCACCATATACAGTATATTTATTGTATCTCAAGTTACAAAGTAAACATTAACTATTCTTTCATCATAACAACATGTATAATACAGATAACTTATCTTCGCTGTTTGTGATACATGTGATGAAGTATACACAACCTTAGAGCCCATTTGGTATCCACTAAAAAAAAAAAAAACCCACAGTGCAACAGCTCTGAAGGCCTGCAGATTATGAGGTGTCATGTAGTCAGCACAACGAATCCACTCGGCCGTTATTCTTGGCTTTCTAGACCGGTGCCATCATCAGATAGCTCCCCAATTGTAATCACATAGGCTGAGTGGACCTCGACCAGCTCTCAGATTCAGGTAAAAATCCCTGACCTGGCCGGGAATGGAACCCGGGGCCTCAGGGTAAAAGGCAGGCACGCTACCCCTACACCATGAGGCTGGCATATTAACCCTGGAACTGGCAAGCAGTTTACCTTCAAGCGGCAAGCATTTAGGCGAGTTTTGCAAGCAACTTTTAAAAAATTCATAAAGATGTTTTTCAATTTAGTTTTACGTATAACAAGTCATTTTATTCTGAAAAGGTCGAAGAATACTATAGTAGGAAATTAAACTTACCAATTTAGTATCCTGAAGCAGTATAGACGAAGTATCCAACACACGCTAAATATTCCAAAATAATCCGAAAGTTCCGGGCAACGTGTACGTAAAAAGTAACATTATATGACAGTTTTACTATATACAAAATTTGCACAATTTTATGCTGATTAAAAATATGTGCAAAAGGTTTCACTACATTGAAGCATTGTAAAGTAAAATAGAACTGAAGTAACACAGGCACATCGCACCAAGACGTGAGTCTACATAGTCAGATTCATCCTCGTTACCTTCGAAGTGGCTCATCTTTCTTCCTGCTTTCATAGGCCTCCAAAAATGTTCTAATTTATGGTAGTATTGTTTATGGGCATTACAATTACATCCTGGGCACAAGAAGTGGGTGCGTGACTTTTTTTTTCTGCAGTCGAACAGACAGGGCACAACCGCAGTTTCTTTCCTGGGAGGCATACCAGCTGATATCCCTTTTTTCCTGAAGGTCCAGGTGGAATGTTTTGAAGAGTTTCTTCATCTACAAGACCTTCGACAATACTAACCATAAATTCCTCCTGTTCAAGGGGATTGTCGGTGTTCAAACTATAGAGTATGTAGCCCTCAATAATTACCTTTACCAACAGGTTATAGAATATTACTTTCCAGTCAAAACGTTTGAGTTACATGGCTTTAGAAAAATGGAAATAAGTTATTTGCGATTTTGAAGTGTTCCACTATTTTTCAATGTTGTTATAACGGTTCAGACCCATATTTATAACTAGAGAATTTTTTTTTTTCATTTCTTATACTGTAATGTCAACCCATCTTTGCACACGTGAATACGGACCCATGTTTCCGGAATTCGTTTTATTTCGTATAATTTCCTGTGTGTATGTATTTATTAGTTTCAGTCACTAAAAGTTTCCGGATAGTACTGGAGAAAAACAAATAGAAATATGTTAGAGGAGGACTGCTCCTCGGAGGACAATTTCATATACCTGCGATTCGAACCTTGAACTTCTCTTCCACTTTTATTTCTGGCTCTGAAGGATAAACTCTTGTCAACTTCGGTTCTGTTTTGTCATCTGCATTACCGTCATTATCATTATTATCATCAGTGGCTGGTTCATTGTGTTCCACATCATCGTCAATAACAGTGTCGAAATCACTTAGCCGAGGCTCATATAACTTGCCACTACCTGACGAATTATTGTCAACATCATCGTCAATTCCTTCTAAAAGTACGTCACTATCACCTTCGCCGTCCAGATCAAAGAACTACGAATTTCACTACTTCCCTGACAATTCACTCATTTTGCGCCACGAAAATGCACATCGAACAACCACATCAAGCACAACAGAATGAAAGTCTGCAAAGCGTTCTCGTTTTTCCACGTGTATACCGCACACTTGGTCATACTAAACTACTTCAGAATTGTGGTGTATTTATAGAGTAGAGTTTCCTCTTCAACATGATGCAAGATTTGTCATAAAGATGTTGAGTGTCAAGGCGCTATCTCGAAATTAGTTAGTGGTAGCGTAATGCATCTCGATAGCGACTCTGCCAGTTGAGTAACAGGGAAATAAGTCGCGATCGCGACGATTGCCGGTTCCAGGGTTAATTAAAAGCACTATTCACAATATCATCTAAATACAATCTGGAATTTCACCGTCAATAAACATCGATTAAAAATCAGCTATTGTACGTGTAGCCTATTCATAGGAACATAGAGTTATCTTCTTTTAACTATTCATCACAACTTAATACAATTGTGAAAAGAAATCTATACAGTACATTTCTAATTACATTATTCTACATTGCAAATAAAAGGAAAATAAGGGACGCTTCATCAGCCAACATCAATCATGTTTTAGTTTACCGACCTCATCTGTCTGGTCCTGGGTTATCAATGATCATCAACAATCAGAGGGCCCATTTCTCCTCTGTATATTTAGACCTCCATAATACTGTCAGCTAAAATTATGGGTAGACACTTTACAACGTCCATTCTTCCGTCACTGAAACTCGAGATATTTCTTATTAATATCAAGAATAGTTCTCATTAACACTTTGTATCATACGCTGATACTTGCCTTTTGTTATCTTTTACACCAACTTGTATATTAAATAAATACTTTACAATGGAGAGGTTTATGTTCCATGCAGACCCAGGCTGGAATACATCACAAGTCAGTGGATAAGCTATGTGTTGTGTTGTGACTTGCCTCGAAGGAGGTGAGTTCGCACAGCAACTTACCTACCTGCCATTGCATGCTGTTATCGTTCCAATGAGACACACTTTGCCCTACCTGTGGTCAACGAAGCTTGGAACAAGTAGAACGTACGTAACTGGTTGCCTGTGTCCTAGTCACAGATCATCACCTCCACATCCTTGGCCAAACCAGCTCCATTCCCTATACCACGATACAAATGGACCTTTACAGGGCCAAATAAACAAATCAGTCTGTGGAAGCTATTAAATATGTTACCTTACTACATCCCAGGCAATTGGTAGTATTAAATAAAAAAAGTACTTGTGTGAGATTCAAATCTTTGAGCACAGTCCACTATCACATCTCCCACCGCACCCTTGCCATGTGACCTACCGCAAGGCTTGACATGCAGAGGACAGTTCCCAGCCTACACAACAGCCGCTCCTGGTCTGTATGTGCACCTCTTGTTGTAAGATACATGTTTTTCATATATGTGTTCATTTTATGGGTTCATTTGAGGTACTCATAATTGAATTAATAGTGGTGCTCATGATTCCTGCTGTCTTCTAGCCCACAACCATACAACTCGTTATATTACCCCAGTTTAGGAAGAGGGACTAATGTATTTCAGAATTGTAGTAAAAGTGACATGATGCATAAAACTAGATCACAAGGGGTTGGTGGCCCACTTGGTAAACAACAATAATATGTCTGATGTTAACATATGGAGCAGAGAACTGGATTTTGAATAAAAAGGAAGAAAGTTCATAACTTTTAGAAACAAGTTATTGACTTTTGGACCAACATATGAAGAGGGAAAACGGAGAATCTAGCATAACTGGGGATCAAAGAACTGAAAGGTTGAGATGAGCAGGGCATGTTATAAGAAAGGAAGATAGTACTTTGATCAAGAACATATGATGTGTACCAGAGGGATGGCAGCCATCATGGAGATCTAAAATAAAATGTTAGGATAAGATCCACAAAGACATATAGTTATCATGCTTTTTATTTCTATTTTTCTGCTTCTGTACTATGTTATGTACAATTTGCTTTCAGTATTCCAACACTGTATAATGTAACCATTGATGCTTTCACAGTCCATAATATATTAGACATGATACAGACTTTTTTGGTTTCTTTGGAAAACATACAGAATTTCACCTTATTTTCTTGACATGGCATAAGCCCAAAAAACCTGTATCATGTCTACTGTGTAATGTACCTTATAATTTCAATAGCTTAACATGGCCATTTATATTGAGTATTATACATACCTTTTTAGGAGCATTAGTTTGCTCCTGAATTACTTCATTAACCATATCAACAACTGGAGGTTTCACAACAGTCTCACGGAATGGAACTATAGGTTCTGATGCATTGATGGACACTTTCGCATATCTGCAATAAAAGTGTTCAACAGGCTGAAATTGCTCAATGCTCTTCTTTTATTTTGGGCCAAATTAAATTAAATTAAATTAACTAATACTAATATCACATAAAATAAATACAAAATTTAATCCACCTTCTCAATACTTAACAATCATGCAATGTTTATAAAAACATTACAATATACTTTTACAAGGTACTAGTTTTGGTCCTATTAGGACCATCATCAGCCTAGCCAAGATACATAAGTGTATACCATAGTCCTAAAACAGAGTTGTGCGGTGAGATGAAAGATGAAAGAATGGACTGGGGATGTGGTGGAATGATATACATATAAAATGGTGAATAAATGAACTGTTGTAGATGTAGCAATGCTATGTTGATCAGTGACAAATAAAATCTTTTGATATATGTCTCATAAAATTACATATTAATCAACAATTATCTCAAAATTGAATAAAATAAAAGGCACATGAGAACTTGGATGATGCCCATACCACACTTCAAGCACTAAACAACATTGATTCTCATATTAAATTCACCATGGAGTCAGAAACGGATCAAAAGATCAATTTTCTAGACCTTACCATCATTAGACATCCGGAATCTTTAACCTACAAAATTTATAAAATAACCCATCCAATCTGCTGTTACAATTCGACAAGATTCAGATCACCCCCACCCTCACAAAAAGCAACATATAACAGATTTGTTCACCAAGCATTCAATGTACCCATGACTAAAAAAGATCTTTACATTGAACTGAATACTATCCGTAGCATAGCAAGATTCAATGGCTTCAGCAGCCACTTCATAGAAAGTATTATCAACAAACATAAATTCTGTCCCAAAACCACACTTAAAAAAGAACTACATAAATAGGAATCCCTTTCTACTTTCACTTACACCAACAAAATTCATTAGATCACTAATATTTTCAAGAAAAAAGGCGTAAAAATAGCTTTTAAAGCCACAACAACAACAACACACACATTCTACATAACACATTAATAAAGTTAACAAGTACACAAAATCAGGTGTTTACAGGCTCAAATGCAACTCTTGTTCTAATATTTCTTATGTAGGGCAAACCGGCAGAAGCTTTAATATAAGATACTTGAAACACTTTAATGCAGTCAAATATAACAAATTTTCGGCTATCGGCCAACATATGGTCGACTATAATCATAAATTTACGAACATCGAATTAGACATGGATATCCTTGAAATAGCTAATAAAGGCCCTCTACTTAATATAATCGAGAACTTTTATATACATTTGGACCAATACTTCAACGCTAACTACAATCTCAATGAAATAACCAAGAAACCTAATATTTTATTTGATCTTTTCATCACTTATTTCAGAAATGCAAGTCAGCAGACCAAAATTCTTTCTTTAAGTCAATTAAAAGTCCTCCGCCAACACAAACACCACCATCTTCCCTCCCGCCGACCCCGCCTTAAGCCACTTCCCATTTCCCCACCCCTCCCCACTTACGTCTTTCTATGCTCCTCCCTTCACTAACTTCCTTCCCTCCTGCTCTACGCTGTTCTCACTCTGTTAGTTGCACTCCACCGGCAAGCTTGTTTCACATTGCGCGCAAGGTGAGTCCTCAATGTTTTCGTTCTCTTTTTTCGCTATTATCATTCTCTCATTTTAATTTCTTTCTCGCGTTAACTCAAACTTTCTTTTCTCCAGGTTCATTTGGTTCCTATTAAATTGGGAATATTCCTTTGTAACACAGCAAGAGTTCAATATATCACAAGATATGTCCAACAGTTTTATCAACATTTAACCTCTGCTGTGGACTTATTGGACATCACGCAAAATAATTCCCTCTCTGCCAATGTTGAACTTCATATCTTCTAGAACTCAATAGAAACATTATAAAGAGGGAGATTATGCAGTTTTTAAAACAGTAGAGCAGGTTGGAAATTCTAAGTTCCCATGGAGGGAATCAGATATTTCTCCACCAATAGAGCATGTCAAAAAACAAGATCAGATGTAAGGTTTTTCAGGTGTTTGCTCTATCAACCAGCATTTCGTCTTAGGTCTGACACTAGACTCATCAGAGTGGGATGTGTCAGACCCTACCCACGATGCTGGGGTGTATGCAGGTGAACTTATCAGAAGCCCTAAGACGAAATGCTGGTTGATAGAGCAAACGCCTGAAAAACCTTACATCTGATATGTTTTTTTGACATGCTCTATTGGTGGAAAAATACCTAATTCCCTCCATGGAAACTTAGAATTTCCATTCGGAATTGCTAGGCAGGCAATAATTCCATTGTGGAGATTTATCTCCCGTATGCAGTTATCAGACTGTGCCTCTTATAATAGGCTTCTGATAAGTTCACCTGCATACAACCCAGCGTCAGTGGGTAGGGTCTGACACATCCCACTCTGATGTCTAGTGTCAGACCTAAGACGAAACGCTGGTTGATAGAGCAAACGCCTGAAAAACTTTAAACTTTACACTGATCAGTAGAGCAGGTAGCAAAAATTGTGCATCTAGGAATGTTAAAAGTGAATACAATGCCTAAATTTTAGTCCTATTAATGAATGGAGCTCACCATGTACACTTAGCATTCAAGTTTCTACAAAAATGTCCTTACATTCCTCCTAATTCTAGCAGTTTTCCTACAAAAACACAGAAGTGTTTTTGTGTATGCTTTATCCAATAGAAACAAAATTACCAGTAAGCTGGCAGTCTTAAAAATGAAAGGAACATATGTACATGATGCAGAATTAAATTTCATATATAATGTATATGGCATTTTAATTGTAAATTTGTTTTTCAGAAAATCGCACTTTCATAAGTTACCATAGTGGAATATTTTGATCATGTGGCCCAGGCCACTAGGCATGGTACAGGTGGATGGTTAAGAGTGACAATCATTATTTATATTCATTAGTGGTACAAATGAGCCTCCGTGGCTCAGACGGTAGCGCGTCGGCCTCTCACCGCTGGATACCGTGGTTCAAATCCCGGTGACTCCATGTGAGATTTGTGCTGGACAAAGCGGAGGCGGGACAGGTTTTTCTCCGGGTACTCCGGTTTTCCCTGTCATCTTTCATTCCAGCAACACTCTCCATTATCATTTCATAGCATTTATCACTCATTAATAAATCACCTTGGGAGTGGCGACCCCATTGTAATAACAGCTTCTATATGTTTCATTCATTACATCCCTGACCCGGTCAATGACTGGAAAACAGGTTGTAGGTTTTCATTTTCAGTAGTACAAATCCAAAGATCATGCTCTTTCACTCTGTGTCTGAAAGTCTGAGGCAGAAGGGAGGGTCAATAAAATAAAATGTGGATTAAGCCAAAGGAAATATGCAGATGGGACCCTTAAAAGAGAATACAATACATACACTGTTAGAAGAATAGGTAATGTTTCCTGGCTACGGCCTTGGACATGCTAATTGATGCAGCGACCAATGGGAGTGAAGAATTTGACAAAAAATGGTGTGGCCAGGGGTAAGTTATTATTGGACTGTTCACTGTTGCTGTCAACAGTGCACAAATCTAATTAAGTCTGACTTCAACACGGGTGGAGCTGCAGGAACTGCTAATATATTTATGTAGTAAATAAGAAACAGTTCTGAATTGGCAGAAAACATATTCATGAGCATTTTACAATGGAGAGAGCTTTAAGGCACTTAATAGTTGCACACTTCCTAATTTCTGGCAATCACAATATTATACAGAACTTCAGGATTGGTGAGAGGGTGACTGGGGATTTAAATACTACAGAAAGGGTATGTGGATAATTTGCAGTGAGATTTCGAGATCCTAATGGGAAGGTAGGAGATCGCTATCTACATTCAGATGGCCTTCACTTTAACCACAATGGTACATATAAGTTAGGTTTTTTTTAACATGGTGGACTGGAGAGCGGTGATGATAGTATAGGAAGCAGGTAAGGATGACATAAACTGTAGTAGTAGTAGTGTACAGCAAGGCTAGGTTTACACTAGCAATTTACTCGCACGGAGCAACTTGCTGCGCCAATTGCAAGTCTAAATTCCTCAGCAAGCTGACTTGTGGCTGTAACAATTTCTTGGGTAAATCAATTGCAGCTAGTCTCAAACTAGCAGTTTGAAGGATATGTTGTGAGCTTCTGCAAGTTACTTGCACAGATAGAATCCAATCCTATTTTGCGCAAGTTGAAGACACAAGTCGGTAAGTAGGAGATCATATTTCACACATTTAGACCTATTTCTCTGTATATTGTAATTTAATTCATGCAAAACCACTCAACGGTCCAGGAAAGACACAGGTGAATTAATACAAAAAATCGAGAGCTTCCCAGAAATTTGGGATGTTCACAGCAGTGAATTCAAGGAGAGAATTAAGACACCGTATGCTTTCAGTGCCAATGCGAAGGACTTGAACACACCATCGAAGGAAATACTGACGAAATGGCACCACCTGAAAACACAGTTTTTCCAGGAAGTGAAGAAACTTGTAAAAATAAAAAGTGACTCCTCAGGGATACCAGCTGTCTCGGTGGCTGTACTTTGCATAGTAACATTTTTGAACAAAGTATGTTCCTTAACTAAGGAATAATAATAATAATAATAATAATAATAATAATAATAATAATAATAATAATAATAATAATAATAATAATAATAATAATAAAAAAAGCAGCTCTTCTTACAATTACTATTTTGTGCATCTGAGAGTGGCAGTTGTGGATTCTTGGTTTCCATTGCAGAATATCGTCGCTGCCGGGACAAAACTTCCCATGTGAAATATTTTAACTCAGAACTTTGGCTGGTAAGGTTCTGTCATCTAAGGTGCAATATTGTATGAACATTGTCAAGGCATTTTCGTTCTTCATAACGTATGTGTTGCGGGTCAGTATATCTCCAAAAATATTATCACATAGGAGATTTCGCCCCAGCAACGACGATATGTATTACTGTAGTTTTGTGTTGAGATGTCAATGTATTTTGCATTGGATTTTGGGTTGGGATTTGATTAAATTTTACGCCAGTCTTATTTAGAAGATGAATTGAGCTTTGTTAGGGCTAGTCCCTAACTATGCTAAGTTTTAAACTATCACGTAACGCAGCGGCATTTCAACGGGTCTTTTTATAAGCCGCTTGACTGAAGCAGCAGCTGCATTTTCACATGAGAAAAATTCTGGTTACTGGGTGTTGAAACATTTTGTATCAGAGGGTAGCCATATGACAAAAAATGTGCCCACATGCACAGACTGTAAAGTTGCCAAAACATAGGAAGTTTAAATAGTTGAATTAAAAAGTGATATTATTTCTTAGCAGTGTTTTACTGAACAGATTTGTATCTTTCTGTTGTTTACTATGGGTATGAAATGGAGAGGCCAGTTTATTGTGAGTGTGATCTCTAGGAGAAAAATCATGCAGAAACTTGATGAGATAGCACATTTCAACTTTGTACTAATTCATTTAAATACACACTCCAGATCTTTTGTAAACATTCTACAAAAATTTTGAAAGCTATCTGCATTCTCTAATCTCAATTTGTGCAGCAGATATTGTAGGTTCTGATTATCCAGTCCCTAACACAAGCCTTCCTAACTCTCCTCTTTTCTCCTGATTCATAAGAATTAAGAGAGCTGCAGAACATCCAATCTGCCTGTATGTTGCCATTTTGGTTGACTGGCACTGAAAGAATATGTAAACAGTATCTGCAAGTTATTGCTGCAAGTTACTTGTGAAAAACTTGTGCAAGTAACTTGCTTAGTTTTCTTGCATGAAGCGTAAACCCAGCAGCAAGTGCCTTGCAACAATTTGCAGCAATAACTTGCACAAGTTACTTGATAGTGTAAACCTAACCTAAAGGAAGGAATAGCATTTAATACATACATCTTCATTACAGACTGTTATGTCTTTCAGCTTTCCATCTGCAAGCCTCTGCAAATTTACTACCTGCTGTCCCAATCCTCTCTTTGTAACTAGTTCTGTGGCCTCATTTAGTTCTACACCTTTTATCTTTAAATTGTTAGAAAATGAGTCTAACCATCATCGTCTTGGTCTCCATCTACTTCTCTTACCCTCCATAACAGAGTCCATTATTCCCCTAGGTAACCTATTCTCCTCAATACGTCTCACATGCCCAGACCACCGCAGCTGGTTTACGCATACAGCTTTATCAATCAAGTTCATTCGTAACTTATCCTTTATCTCCTCATTCCAAGTACCCTCCTGCCATTGTTACCACCTGTTTGTACCAGCAATAATTATTCTTGCTACTTTCATGTCTGTTACTTCTAACATATAAGATATCCTGAGTTCACCCAGCTTTTTCACCTGTAAAGCAAAGTACGAAACAGGAAGATAATAGAAGAACTATTGAGTATGATCTAGATTACGCAGAAAACATCAGTAAATCACAACTTAGAGGAAACTAAGGCAGAAATAAAAGGTGAATTAAATCTCAAATTAGATGAAATGAAGCTAGAACTGAGTTGGAAAATTATTGAACATACAGTATGAGCTGACAGGAAAATGAATGAACACAGTAGAAGGAGTGAGATAATGAAACAGAATGAGTTATTTAATAACAAACTAGAGGAGCAAAGAAAGAGAATCGAACAGCACGTAGAGAATGTTGACAAGAGTTTGAAGCACAAAGGCAAGATTTTCAGAAGTTAATGAAGAAAGAAAGCAGGAACAGCTAGATGACCAATAAAATAACTAGTATCAAATTTAAAGTTCAAATTCAGCAGGGGGAAATCAGGTACATCGGGAATCATGTGCAACACAATAACAACACAGTCAATCTCACAACAGAAAACAACACCCAGTAATGTAAAGAAAGGTTTGCTGAAGTAGAGGAGAATATATTAGAAATAAGGGTGCTGAAGGAAAAACAGGCAAGCATACTTAGTGAAACTGACTGAAGAGATAAGGCCATAGAAGAATGCATAGAGAAAGCGGAAACACAGGTAAGGTGCAAGATTAGGGAAAAGAGGCTAGCAATGAGAATCACTGTCATGGAGAAGTTATACACAGGAAGTAGAACTACCTAAATTTAATGGTAAACAAACCAATCCTCTGGAATTTCTGAAGGTAATAGAGAAACAGTTTAAAAGAAGGCTTATTGAGAGATTTATGGATTGGGAAGAGGTAACTGAAATTATCAGCAGTGCTTTTGCGGGAGAGATTATAAACCATTCCATGTTAAGGAAACAGTACTGCTCTTATGGACCTACAAGGAGTGAACACATCCCCTCTTTGACACTCATAATTTCTCGTGATTAAGGAATATTATTATGTACTTTATATTGTATTATGAAAGAAAGAAAAAGGATTGAGCATTGCCCATGAGTTATTAAAAATACCTAGTAAACATTCTGTATTTCATAAATACATTCGCAGGGAAGGAGCACAATGATGGAAACAGTCATCGCTTTGTTGCCTTCCTTCATTTTCCTTCTGAGTTGCTCTGGTACAGGTAATGTGTAATCCATTACATTGTCAATTGCCAGCAGCTTGTCACTGTTGAAGAGAAGTCCTCTATTTATTTGTGTTTGTGTTATTTTTTCGAATATTCTTGTACTGTACAGCAGGATTTTGGTGTTGTGGTGTGCAGTGACACATCATGGCATGACGTGCACTGATACAGAAATTGACAAGGTGGACCCAACATAAAAATATTTTAAATAGTTTCTTGAATAGATTTAGACAAGTCAATACCGGATCAAATAAATTACCTATTATGGTTAAGTTTATCAACACAGAAATTTGTTACGATTTTTATCTGTACTTGGTTTTGTTATTTAGCTGCTGTTTCTTAAACACATTTTATTTTTGCCACCTCTTTACCACTTTTTCACAAGCATAAGAAGATATGATAGCACAGTATTACCCGCCGTTGCCTGGACAAACTTATTAAATGCAATTAACTGCATCCTCATCCCGAAGCCTATAAAATTTATCTGTTGTCTATTTTCTCTCCCCAATTTGCCTTGAACTTCAATACCGAGGTTTTGTATGTGCATTCGTTTACCCATATTGCTGTACAAACTTAAATAAGCCCCCTCTAAAATCCCTGTACCCTAGATTTTATAAAAATAATTTGCAGCTCAGTTTCTTCCCCCTTTTATTTTGAAATCAAGTACTGAGTTTCACAGATTTATGTGCTATCATTTTCCCATAAAGATGTGAAAACCAAAACGAGCCTCCTCTAAAAACCCTGTTGTCAAATTAGAAGTATGGAATGCATATGTCAGTGTATTACTAGATACTGGGAGCCAGAGATCGTGTATGAGCTTAGACCTGTATGAGGCTGGGGTTAAGCAGGGTGTAACTATTGAGGAGATACCTGTTAAATCTACATTTATTATTACGACAGTTGATGAGAAATGAAAGCAGGCATGTAGACAGGTGGTTGTACCTATCTACATCAATGGTAGTGTACAGATATGCCTGCTAATTCCTCACATGATATTTGATCTCATTGTGGGATGTGACTGGATGAAGTCAAAATCAGCTTTATTATCTTAGAGGTGAAGCTTCCACGGTGTGTAGAATTATTTAGTTTATTTTCCGGGTTGAACCGTGTTGTTTATTTCTGTACATTATGTACAGTTTGCCGATGTTTCGAATACACTATAGTGTGATTGCTGCCTGGGAGACTGATTACCTCGGATCGAGTAGGGGTATTTCAGTCGCCTTGACAAAGAATACTGCAATGTATTCGAAACGTCGGCAAACTGTATGTAATGTACAGAAAATAACAACTCAGCTCTATTACATTAAATGAGGCTTTAGTAATCTTGAAGTAGATTAATGATTATGTTAAAGTCAAGTTTGACAATGAAATTCAGATGAAAAGGAAGATCGGTACAATGTGATGTGTTCAGGAGGTGTCTAGTGGTATTGAAGAAGCTGGACCTAGCTTTAAATTGTGCCAGTTGTTCATGAAGGATCATCAAGGAGATAACTTATGGGAAGCAGTGGACAAGAGTAATTTGGAGGAAGGTCAGAGAACCATTTATTTTCGGTGTTATATGAATAAGGAGTGCCTACTGTCACTTCTTGATGGATGCAGTACTTTTGCATCTGTCACCTGGCACAGGCCAGAGCAAGATGTAGCTTCCACCGATGTCACAGTCTCATCCATGGCTATGACAATATGGAAGCTGCTGGAGTATGGGTAGTACTGAGTAGCGACATTTAGAGAACAACCAGTGTGTCTGACTGTTATGAAAGGTGTTGCTCAGAGGGTCAGTCACGCTGATAAAGTACTTTCTGGCCCAGGTGATGATCCGACTCAAAAACTTTCCGCAAACCTTGCTGTAAGCTTCTGACAGACCTCCAAATGTCTCAACTTCCGATTTTCGGTCAAAAGGCGTGGGACCCTTCTGGAACACACTTTACGGAACTGTAGGTCATTTGTGATGATTGCTTGACAGCTCATATAAGTGATTCCGACTTGTTCTGCAATTATTTCTGATACTCTCGCCCGTCAATCTTCGTCAATAATATCTTTAACCACACGAATGTTTTCATCTGTAATGCTGGTCCGAGGACGGTGATCGTGTTGCTGATTTTCCACAAGTTCACGCCTTACCTTGAAATGTTTAAGCCAGGCAAACACACGCGTCCTTGACAATGTTTAATCAGTGTGCAGTCAATCTCTGGCAAAATTCTGCCACTGTAATTCCTACATGAGCAAGAAATTTTATAATTATGCGTTGCACAGTGAAGGGGTGCACCAACATTGTGAGCGTTACTGACGAAACGGCAGGAAATATCTAACAGCATGCTCTCCCTACTCCTAACGGTCTCGCCTAAGCATAGCAGAAGCGCGGGGCCAGTCCTGGTGGTGTTGCGAACAGCCAAGCTCATGCGGAGAAGGAAAATGATGTTGGTGAAATTACGCTTGAGGAAGTGGAAAGGATGGTAAACAAACTCCACTGTCATAAAGCAGCAAGAATAGATGAAATTAGACCTGAAATGGTGAAGTATAGTGGGAAGGCAGGGATGAAATGGCTTCATAGAGCAGTAAGATTAGCATGGAGTGTTGGTAAGGTACCTTCAGATTGGACAAAAGCAGTAATTGCACCTATCTATAAGCAAGGGAACAGGAAGGATTGCAACAACTATCGAAGTATCTCATGGATTAGTATACCAGGCAAAGTATTCACTGGCATCTTGGAACGGAGGGTGCGATCAGTCGTTGAGAGGAAGTTGGATGAAAACCAGTGTGGTTTCAGACCACACAGAAACTGTCAGGATCAGATTTTCAGTATGCGCCAGATAATTGAAAAATGCTACGAGAGGAATAGGCAGTTGTGTTTATGTTTCGTAGATCTAGAGAAAGCATATGACAGGGTACCGAGGGAAAAGATGTTTGCTAAACTGGGGGACTATGGAATTAAAGGTAGATTATTAAAATCAATCAAAGGCATTTATGTTGACAACTGGGCTTTGGTGAGAATTGATGGTAGAATGAGCTCTTGGTTCAGAGTACTTACAGGGGTTAGATAAGGCTGTAATCTTTCACCTTTGCTGTTCATAGTTTACATGGATCATCTGCTGAAAGATATAAAATGGCAGGGAGGGATTCAGTTAGGTGGAAATGTAGTAAGCAGCCTGGCCTATGCTGACAACTTGGTCATAATGGCAGATTGTGCCAAAAGCCTGCAGTCTAATATCTTGGAACTTGAAAATAGGTGCAATGAGTATGGTATGAAAATTAGCCTCTCGAAGACTTAATTGATGTCAGTAGGTAAGAAATTCAACAGAACTGAATGTCAGATTGGGGATACAAAGCTAGAACAGGTCGATAATTTCAAGTATTTAGGTTATGTGTTCTCCCAGGATGGTAATATAGTAAGTGAGATTGAATCAAGGTGTCGTAAAGCTAATGCAGTGAGCTCGCAGTTGCGATCAACAGTATTCTGTAAGAAGGAAGTCAGCTCCCAGACTAAACTATCTTTACATCTGTCTGTTTTCAGACCAACTTTGCTTTATGGGAGCGAAAGCTGGGTGGACTCAGGATATCTTATTCATAAGGTAATAGTAACAGACATGAAAGTAGCCAGAATGATTGCTGGTACAAACAGGTGGGAACAATGGCAGGAGGATACTCGGAATGAGGAGATAAAGGCTAATTTAGGAATGAACCCGATGGATGAAGCTGTACGCATAAACTGGCTTCAGTGGTGGGGTCATGTGAGGCGAATGGAGGTGGATAGGTTACCTAGGAGAATAATGGATTCTGCTATGGAGGGTAAGAGAAGTAGAGGTAGACCACGGCACGATGGTTAGACTCAGTTTCTAACGATTTAAATGTGAGAGGTATAGAACTAAATGAGGTCACAACACTAGTTGAAAATCAAGGATTGTGGAGATGTTTAGTAAATTCACAGAGGCTTGCAGACTGAACGCTGAAAGGCATAACAGTTCATAATGATGATGTATGTATGTATGTATGTATGTATGTATGTATGTATGTATGTAATTCCCAGATAAAAAATGGTACGAGGACAGTTTGAAAAGTTCTCGGAATCACTGCTAGATGTCAGTGCTAGAGCAATGAGGTTCCCGTGGAATAATCACACATCCTTTGTGAGTGAACACGCGGTGCGTCAGTACTCTAGCTGCAGGAGTGTGGTAATGACGACCCTTTGTAGTTGTTCCCGCGTAGTGATTTGTGACAATAGGAAAAACTGAGATTCGAGCAGTGATTAAATACTTTGTAAAGAAAGGTATGAAAGCAAAGGAAATTCATGCCGACTTTCAGAACACACTGGGGGACTATGCTCCTTCATTTTCAACTGTTGCCAAATGGACCAGCGAGTTTAAATTTGGTCGGGAGAGCTTGGATGATGATCCGCGTAGTGGATGGCCAAAAAGTGTTACGACCCCAGAATTTATCGCAAAAGTGCATAAAATGGTCATGGAGGATCGTCGACTGAAAGTGCGGGAGATTGCTGAAGCTGTAGGGATGTCATCTAAATGGGTATATTATATTTTCACCGAAGAATTGGGTATGAAAAAATTATCCACAAGATGGGTGCTGCGGCTCTTGACATTGGACAATAAACGCACCAGATTGGAAATGTCCAAACAAAGTCTGGCCCGTTTTCATTGCAACCAACGAGATTTTTGTGCCAGTTTGTGACTACAGATGAAACTTGGGTCCACTACTATACCCCAGAGACAAAACAGCAGTCAAAGCAGTGAAAACATGCTGATTCACCACCATCAAAGAAAGCAAAGGCAGTGCATTCGGCCAGAAAGGTCATGGCCTCAGTTTTCTGGGATGCAAAAGGCATTCTGCTGATAGATTATTTTCCTACTGGCCAAACAATTACGGGGCAATACTATGCAAACCTTCTAGACCAACTACAGGAAAAGATACGCGAAACAAGGCCTGGTTTGGCGAGGAAAAATGTAATCTTTCATCAAGACAACGCTCCGCCGCACACAAGTGTTATTGCCATGGCAAAACTTCATGAACTGGGGTAAGAATTGTTGCCACATCCACCTTATTCACCTGATTTGGCACCATCAAACTTTCATCTATTCCCCAAGCTGAAAATTTTCCTCGGTGGACGGAGATTTTCTACAAGGGATGAACTGACAGCTGAATTGGAGAGGTATTTTGCAGGCCTGGAGGAATCTCATTTTCGAGATGGGATCAAGGCATTGGAACATCGCTGGACCAAATGCATTAGTCTACAGGGAGACTATGTTGAAAAATTAAAGCAGTTCCACCGAGATACTTAATTCTAGTACGTTCCAAGAACTTTTCAAAGCACCTACGTAATTTCTTTTGAGAAAATGTTGGATGAACTGTGAAATTTTATATAAAGGGCTGGATCTGTAATTAATGATGGGTCAGATAGGAACACCAGTTTTGTGTATTTTGGGAGGTGATTTGGTAGTCGGCAGGCCTGGATTCATACTACTGTAATTAACTAACCTTATTTCTTTCTTAATAATGTTATTGGCTTTACATCCCACTAACTACTCCTTTACGGTTTTCGGAGACGCTGTGGTGCCAGAATTTAGTCCCGCAGGAGTTCTTTTATGTGCCAGTAAATCTATCGACACGAGGCTGACGTATTTGAGCACCTTCAAATACCACTGGACTGAGCCAGGATCGAACCTGTCAAGTTGGGGTCAGAAGGCCAGCGTCTCAACTGTCTGAGCCACTCAGCCCGGCGTATTTCTTTCTTTGTCTGTTAACAGACATGATGCATATTTGAGTGTTTGTTTAAGCTGATGCTGAATCTTTAGTGTAGGTCTCTTCTGGTTACAGAAAATGAACTGCCTGTGAAAAATTGAGAAGTTTTTTCTATGTAATCTGACTTATTCATAATAACAGAGAAGTTGCCTTTACCGGCTTTTGTTATGACAAGTTTATTTTCAGTGATTTTCTTCTTAAAATCTAATATTGGTTTTTGTGATGGGAGTTTCCCAACTTTACATATATTGAAACCGTACAGTGTCCTGTACAGCTCATGGGAATGATATGTGCCTTTCTACTCCATTAAAATTACTCCTAAAGGTCGCGTCATTGGTAGCAGTATGGGCGATGGGGATCGAGCGGCGTCCGGCCAGAACGGAACCCGCGAAAGAGCGCCTGGGAAACAAAGGGAAGACAGAGCAAGAGCCAAGCCCCCACGGAAATACCCTCTCAACTTGCAGAGGGAGATAGAAGAGGACGCGATGCTGGAGTAGTCAGATACGCCCCGAGGTGTGGCTTAGCTTCCCAGAGTTCCAAACTAACATAAGGAACTTCCGGTTTTTTATGCACGTGTCACGGGTGCCAACGTCGGATTTTGGCGCGTAAAAATGGGATGATATTTTGATCCAGACATAGGAAAATTATGTGAGACGCACCATTGAATAGAGCGGAATTTTCTGCGGTTCCCAGACTAAAAATATGTAATAATTTATTCAGGGGAAGAAATGAGGTCACCACCTGTCCAGATGTAACATATTGCTAACACATGTGAATACAACAGCGTCACCCAAGCTAAGAGTCGCGCTCAAAGATGACTCCACCCCCCAGGGGACGCTAATGAATTAATCAAAGGCGGGAAGCAAATTACATAAAAACTGCCGATCGTAGGTCCAGCACGCCTTGCTCAAATGAAAGAGCAGATAGAGGGCCACAAGATGCACTATTTAAATGTCTTCAATTCTTGGTATGAAAGGAGCTTTTGTTCTTAATGAACCGTGAACGTTTACGCCCCCAGGCTTCCGGCGGGCAAAATGATATAGGCCGGGCTGGCCATCGGAGAAGACAGTTGTTTCTTTGCGGGTCGTTGAGAAGGACACTGTGTCCCGCGGTGCTCTAGTTCTACGGTCTGAACCTATTGACCGCTTACTAAGAGTTATTGTATCCATCGCCGCTGTGTAGTACAAAGCCTTTGTGAAGTGAAAGGGAGGCCAAACGAGCCTAGGTGAATTGTCTCTGTGCTGCGTGTCAAACTAGTTAACCCGCGAGCATACGTTACAAACGAGTAGCAGAATACGGCTGAGACAGTGCCGGCTTTAATGAGTCAGGGAAATTCATAATTTGGTATCACCCAAAGTGTTACTCTGAATCAGGGTGCTCGAGTCTCGTGAGCCACCCGATCCCTGCTGTGAACGCGCCCGCCGTGATTCAAAAGACCGTCTTATTCGTGGTGTAAACTCTGGAAATAGAGGCCGTGTGACGAGTGTAAAGTGTTACCCATTTTGGATTACTGTAAGATTTCAGCTGTGAACGAGTTTCCCAGGATGTCGGACTTGTATGGACCAGGGATGAAGGACTGCACGCCCGCCACCAACCGCGGGGCCATGCAGCACTAAAGCTCCACCATGGGTCTCCCGTGGAAGGAGAAACAACGGCCACCAAACAGATGAGTGATGTCCAAATCTAATTTCTAAGCATGATAACATAACCGGGGGATAGGGTTAGCTTTCTTTTGTAAATATCAAAATGTTGTAAGATAATGCATGTCCAAATATGGAAATTTTATTGATCTTTATAATGTTGGAGTAAATTCAAGGGAACTAAATTCCCGGACGACTCATTTTTTTTCCTTAATGATTAGCTTATCGTGAAGGTTATATTTTTAGTAATATGTAGAATGTCCTAGCAAATATGGGAACAAGGTTAGGAGAATATTTGAGTTTCCCTTAGGGGTGGTTGGAACAATAGTGCTGGCGAGCAGGGAAAACCATGTCAAAATGTTGGTAGTTACTGTCCCACGTGGCTGTCGTATATGCCGGGGAAACTCATGGGTCAGTCAGACAATGCATGCCTAGCTTACACATATAATCCGTGCATGTACAGCAAGGAAGAAAAAATCCCGACTGGGAGAGGTATATGTTGTGTTATTTAGGTAGGTGTGAGGGACCATGTGCAAGTCTCCCGTGATTTTTGATTAATTGGCCCGAATGGTTTGGAGTGTTTTTTTTAATCTATAGCCGGGGTGAGGCCCAGAGGCAGGAGTCCCTAATCTTTGGTCAGAAGATTTAAATATAAGTATATTTCCTGTGGCAGGAACGAGGAGTCATGAGAGTCCTATGTCCTAGGGAAGAAGATACGCGATATGAGACGTAGTGAGAGGGCCGAATGCCCGAGGAATTTACGATGAGATGAGTTAGAAGTGCTCGTGCCCACAGTCGACGTTCAGCGTTAATAATGAGAAGGGAGAGAATAAAGAGTATTTCAGGGGAATTCCACGATAATATGAATAAACAAATGAAGTGGGCCATGGATATGTGTCCCCGAGATGAGAGGGTGGACGTGTGAGGGAGAGAAGAATCTGGCGTGGCCAATGAATGAGAAATGGCCATGCGAAGTGAATGGCCGCCCTTCCTTTTTTTTTGTGAATGTCTGGCTCTCGCCCTCGTGACAGAGGGATCCCTTTTGTACCATTGTATTAAGACTTGGAGCCCTGTGCCTACCCCGTGCTCTTCTGTTTGGTTTAAATGGCTTAGCTAAGAATACTTGTATAATGATAATATCACGGTGATTTTAAAAGGTATTTAATAAAGGAGTAGGGATCTCCCCCAGATATCGGTGATATGAGACTGTGGCTATTCTAGGGATTTACAGAAACCCACAGTACCTCTCGGTCGGGAGTCGGCCAGTTCGACTCCGGATTATGATGGCGCCCTTGAGCGAGCTGCCCCAGGCTTGCGCCTTGGGCTGGAGACAGTGATGACCATGCTGTTTCTTTCTAGGAATGGCTCTCCTTTGTGCATGAAGTGTATATATACGTATATCTGTGTATGTTTCGTAATTATGTGCATATATTTTTGAGTTCAAACAGAACCTATGTGCACGTTGCGTGGTCTTGGTGATAGATGAGGAGTCCGGGGTTTAGCTAAATGGTATGTGTGTGTGTTTGTGTATCATGTAAATGTTTCTTTTAATATGATAATTATGTAGCGTAGGCCCCGGTTATGTTCGTGCTAAGAACAGCAAGTAATATGTGAATAGCGACATCAGATCATCTCACGGTGTGATCGACAGAATAATATAAAAATTGCATGAACGGTCTGAACTAACGAGGAAAGATGAACGATAGCAAACCGCAAAACCTCAATCATACCGTTATGCAGACGACGCCCATGGGCGATTCATATTTTAAAGAGATTATTTTCTTTTCCTCCCATATGTGGAGAGTTCATTGTATAGAGCTGTGTCAACTTCTTTAATATGTCATATTTGAATAAATTCGTATTCGTAACCCCTATTTTATGATTCTTGTCATTTGTAGCAGTGCTAAGCAGTATCCACTAGGCATTTGAACCCAGAGATCCTACTTTCATATTATAGACATAAGGCTCCATCTTAAGTATTTGTTTTCTTTCTTTCTTTCTTTCGAACGTACCACTCCCCAAGTGCTCAGGCTGCCCGGGCAAGCACAGAAAGTAGGAAGGGAAGCGGTTCGAAGCTCGTGAAGCAATTCGACCCGTTCTTCAATCCATCTCATCCGTAGGTGTTTACCCCGTTACGTGGAGGCATTCTTATGCGTGGGTGATCCATTCGAGGCCCGCAAGGGTGTAATATTATTGCTATTGATATTGATTATTGGGGGAAGGGTTTCTGTTACATATAGAATTGAAGATGTTATTCAGTTTCTTTTTAGCTTCAAGCATCATTTCGTCTTGTTTATCTACAGGCCATTTACTGATGGTTAACTTGATTCCACTGTGGTGATGATAACGTCACTAAAAAAGTTGGAAGGGGGCCAATTGTGTTTTGGAACCTTGCTCAACATGGATATCTCAACATCATTCAATGTCACTTTTTATTTTGGCTGATGATGGCCACTAAATGGTTGAAACTAGTCCCTAGACTAATGTGATACTATTTACTTAATATACTGTACTGAAAATGTGGACCCTCTTGTCAATATACTTCTTATTAATTGCACTTCAATACAGAACAAAATGAAATTTATAGCTTATAATTATATTTGACTTGGCAAAAAGTTTATGATATCGGTAGGAACCCTGGGCTAAGGGAAACCCATGACGTCAAGGCTACCTCATGCACTGTTAGAACAGAAGTGATTAAAGAGGCACTGGAAGAAGCCGGCTATGTCCTTGCTAATAGTCCCTACATGAAAACGTACATAGCCTCGAATGGAACCAGCGCAATAGATTTAGTCTTTTACAGAGGTACAGACATTAAAAAATTCAGTCAAAAAGCATTATAGACTGCAGCCATAGCCCCGATTAGGAAACATATACCAATCTCGACAGTCTTTGAAATCACACATAAAGATCAATTGCCAATACAACCAAGGAAGAAAATATCCAGGAAATTAGATCCAGAGAAACTAAGACATATCAGTGATGAAATAGATAAAGCAAGGCTGTTAGTTCAACGACATGAACTAACTGAAGCAGTGGAAATGTATACAAGAACCCTTCAATCATGCCAAACTCACACGAAAGTAAGGCGATAACAACCATGGTTCAATAAAGACTGTTACAATGAATGGAAAAAGACCCTGCTGGCACTACATCGAGCAAAGAACACATCAATCCTGAGTCACCTGGCCCAATATGCCGAACAAAGAAGGAAATATAAATCACTAATCAAGAAAACAAGAACGGAGTACAATGAGGAAGACGCCAGGAGACGTGCTGCAAACGCCCCAAATGACCCATCCCTACTGCTTAGGAAACCAAAAACTTCAGCAACTAATAATATCTCAATGGAGTCATGGGAAAACCATTTCAAAAGCATTCTCAACCTGCAAAACCTATCAACAGCTTTTGAATTAACTCCAGTAACAATGATGGGAAATCACATCCCCATAATGAGGCAGGAAATATATAATACAATAACAGCAGCAAAAAATGGAAAGGCCCCCGGCCCAGACAGCATCTGCACAGAACAACTGAAAGACTCTCTACCTGTCATGCTAGACTACTGGGTAGAACTATTCAACACATGCATGCACACTGGGGAAATTCCAGAGCAATGGAGTGTGTCAACAATCAAAATGATGTTTAATAAAGGAGAAACTGACAATCCTGATTCATATCAAGGTATAGCCCTCGAAAATATATCATTCAAAATATTCATGAAAATCTTAACAATCAGGCTTGCAGAAGAAATAGACTCCCAGATACCAGAAAATCAATTCGGCTTCTGAAAGGGAAGAAGCACACTACATACCGTAAAATGTCTAATAGAACAAGTCCAAGATACATTGAGGCATCCAGGAAAGAAATATTTTGTAGTCTTTGTAGTCTTTCAAAATGGCGCCCGGTAATGACGACGTAGTGTTTTATTCTCCGAGTAAATTAACCGTAAAATGTGACGAAAAGTGCGGAAAATGTCGAAAATTAGTGAAAAATGGAATGTTGTGTGATTCATGTGATCGATGGTGGCATTATAAGTGCGGAAATTGTCCTAGAGACGTAAAAACTAATGAAAATGTTGACTGGATTTGTGAGCAGTGTGTTCGGAATGTTGTTGTTGGGGACGGCGTTGACGAAGCACCGAAAACAGTCGATGAGGAATATAAAAGTGCATTAGAAATTATAAACATTCTAAAAAAGGACAATGAGACTCTTAAAGTTGAAAATCAAGAATTAAAAGAAAGACTGCGATCGCTAGAATTTGGGACTGACCATTCTTCGAGTGATATACCGGTACAAGTAACAAACTCGAGCACGTGGTGTCAAGTAGTTCGTGGATGGCCGGCTAAGAAGAAATCTACAACTGAATTTCCGGAAATAAACATTAGAAATAGGTTTTCTGCCCTAAATAATCTAATCATGGAAGAAAGTGATCGCGCGCGTGAAACCAAATCATCGCGATCCGTTGCCGTGCCGAGTTTAAAATTTAGGCCTAGAATTCAGATTCAAGACCCAGTTAGGCCTAAATCAGCGAAGGTAGCTGTGTTTGGTGATAGCCAAGGAAGGGGAATTGCGGGAGTTATTAACGACGAGAATATAGCAGCAACCGGAGAAATATATCCAGGAGCTTCTATCAGCAGTGTTGTGGAAAACGTAGAAGCAGCAACTAGGAACTTCGGGAGCGGCGATGCAGTGCTTATCATCGGTGGGACGAACGACGTAGCTCGCGACGACGCCAAGAATGTAAGATCACAACTTAAACATACACTAGGGAAGCTGACCCACACTAACGTTTTTGTAGTGAACGTGCCCCACAGGCATGATTTGAGTAGAGACTCGTGTGTGAACATTGAAGTGGACAAGGTCAATACAGATATTGTTAAAATTTGTAAACATTTTCGGAATACTCAGGTTATTGAATGCAGCAGTTTTGAGAGATACTGTTATACAAAACATGGCCTCCATCTAAACAATTCAGGTAAACGAAAGATAGCAAATATTGTTCTAGATTTTATTAATCTTAAGATATGTACTGTAAAACAGGCAACTCCCTTGAGTTATAATACTGACCAGGAAAACTAGTAGAAAGAGCCAGCTGTACTTCAAGCTGGCTCAGTCAACTAGAAAAAGAAACTCAGGATAGTAAGGAATTTCAAGTTACCCAATTGCAACAGTCAAGTTTTAGGGAGGAAGGGGGTCTGAGATTGCTCTTGGTAAACTGTCAAAGTGTAGTAAATAAACAATTAAAATTCGGTACATTGATGGAATCTTATGAGACTGATGTGGTGATAGGAGTGGAATCGTGGTTGAAAGAAGGGGTGGGTAATAGAGAAGTATTTCCAGAAGGGTACACAGTCTATCGTAGAGACCGAGGAGATAAAAAGGGAGGGGGGGTGTTTATTCTGGTGAAGGAAAATTATTCACATGAATGGTTTACCGATGAAAGGGATGAAATATTAGGGATAAAATTAGTTTGTGATAATATGAAGGAGGTGGGAATTATAGGAACATACAGGCCTGGAAGAGAGGAAAGAGACATGGAAATCTTTGAAAAAATAATAGATTATACTCATAAAAACAATAATAATGATATGGTAATAATTGGGGGAGATCTAAATTTGCCTGAAGTTGAATGGAAAGGAGCTGCAAGTGAAGCCCATGAACAGAAACTGGCAAATAAGTTAATTTGGGAGGGAGGATTTACACAAGTAGTACAAGAACCGACTCGTCTCAATAACTTACTAGATGTATTCTTGGTTAAACCATGGGAAATTGTTGATAAAACTGAGGTAATTGAAGGAATAGGAGACCATAAGGCTGTAATAATGGATGTAGGACTCGTACCAAAAAGGCTTAATAAGAGGGTTACACAAGACAAGAAATTGTACAGAAATACTAAAGTTGATGAATTTGGGACTTACCTTAAATCACAATTCAGTTGTTGGATAAGTGAAGGGAGTAACGTGGATACACTTTGGGCTAAATTTAAAGGAATTATTTGGGAAGGAGAGAAGAGATTTGTACCTGTTGAGAAGGGTAAAATGACCTCAGACCCTGTTTATTATACAAGGGAAATAAGAAAATTAAAAAGAAAATGTAGAATAGTAAACAGGAAAATCAAAGAGGGTAGGGAGAGTAGAGAAACTAGAAAACAGCTAATGAGGGAACTGAATAGAGTGAAAAAGGAAGCAAAAGAGAATTATATGAATGGCATACTTCAAGAGGGTAATGACCACAAAGGGAAATGGAAAAAGCTGTATTCATATATCAGGAATCAAAAAGGAAAAGGAGTCCAAATTCCTACAATGGTGGGAGAAGGGGGTGAACACTATTTAACAGATACTGAGAAAGCAAACCTATTTAGTAGGGAATTTAGAGATTCAGTAGATGATTGTCAAGAGTTGGAAACCGAAACAGAAGATAGAGAGGGAGAGAGACAGAGGGAAACAAGAAGCTTCTCATTCACAAACAAAGATATTTTCAGAGAAATCCAACTGCTTCAGCAAGGAAAAGCTGCAGGAAGTGATCAAATTACTGGGGAGGTATTAAAGACAATGGGGTGGTACATAGTGCCTTATTTAAAATTTCTCTTTGACTATGTCATAAATAATAGTGTAATACCAAAGGAATGGAAGGAATCTATAATAATACCAATTTATAAAGGAAAGGGTGATAAAAGGAAACCAGAGAACTACAGACCAATCAGCCTGACCAGTATAGTTTGTAAAATTCTGGAGAGTTTAATATCGAAGTACATCAGAGGGATATGTGATGATAAAAATTGGTTCATGAGGAGCCAGTATGGATTTAGAAAGAAATTTTCTTGTGAGGCACAACTGGTGGGATTTCAGCAGGACATATCAGATCAGTTGGATTCAGGAGGTCAGTTAGATTGCATAGCCATAGATCTTTCCAAAGCCTTTGATAGAGTGGAACATGGAATACTATTAAAGAAATTGGAGGGAATAGGACTAGACATAAGGGTTACACGTTGGATAAAAGCATTTCTAAATTCAAGGGTTCAGAAAGTCAAAGTAGGAAATAATGTATCGCAGGAAGAGAAAGTTTGGAAGGGAATTGCACAGGGTAGTATAATCGGTCCGTTACTTTTCTTAATATACGCAAATGATTTAGGGAACAATATAACATCAAAAATAAGATTGTATGCAGATGACATAATTGTTTATAGAGAAATAAACAACATTGAGGATTGTTCAGAATTACAAAGGGACCTTGAAAGTATCCAACAATGGGTTGAAGAAAATAATATGAAGGTTAATGGAGGCAAATCAACTGTTACAACTTTTACAAACAGGAGCTTTAAAACTGAATTTGAATATACTTTGGATGAGGTAGTTATCCCAAAAGATGGCAAGTGCAAATACTTAGGTGTGAGATTTGAAAGTAATTTGCACTGGAAGGGTCATATTGATGACATTGTTGGGAAAGCATACAGATCATTACATGTCATAATGAGGCTACTTAAAGGATGCAACAAAGAATTAAAAGAAAAAAGTTACTTGAGTATGGTTCGTCCATTATTGGAATATGCAAACAGTGTTTGGGATCCTCACCAAGAATACCTAATAAAAGAAATAGATAGTGTGCAGAGGAAAGCAGCAAGATTTGTAACAGGGGATTTCAGGAGAAAGAGTAGTGTATCAGAAATGTTAAAGGAACTTGGGTGGGAAACTTTAAGTAAGAGAAGGGAGAAAACTAGACTTACAGGATTATATAGAGCCTATACAGGAGAAGAAGCATGGGGAGATATCCGTGAGAGGCTTCAGTTGGAAAATAATTATATTGGCAGGACTGACCACAAATATAAAATTAGAAGGAATTTTAGCAGAAGCGATTGGGGTAAATTTTCATTCATTGGGAAGGGTGTGAAGGAGTGGAACAGTTTACCAGGGGTAGTGTTTGATCCTTTTCCAAAATCTGTACAGATATTCAAGAAGAGAATAAACAGCAACAGAGAAAATAAATGAAGTGTTAGAGGGCATTCGACCGGTGCAGGTTATTGTAAAAAAAAAAAAAATGTGTGTGAATAAATTAATTCCATCCCCTGGTCTAAGGAGTTTGGACAGCCAAAGTAGGGGACTGCCTGTAGGGGTGAAGTACAGTGGGGACTTCGAGGGCCCTGGGACCGCTACGGTAGCTGTGAAGGCCCTTCAGGAACTCTGAAAAGTGGTGGCAAAAGGGGCTCTGGTTAAGACGCAGCAGGTCGTTATGCTACTTAGGATCCAGAACAGGTAAAAAAAAAAAAAAAAAATAGTAAATAAATAAATGCAATGTAAATATTAATGTTATACCAGTTTTATAGTATCATTTGAAGCAATTCCACATACTGTATATCAGTTGACTATATTTGTAAGTAGTACAGGAGATATTATAATTAGAATTTTGTAAACAATATAAATTTATTAAGGATGAGCTGTGTGTTTAATAGAAATCATTGTTAGCGTAAATTGTATAATATTGTATTATAGGATAAATTTTCTTCTCTTGTTAATTTAATATTTAGTGCTTGACAATAATGTATTTTAGTGTACCATTTGCCACCGAGGTAGACACCTCATTTGCAAATAAAGAGATTTTGATTTGATTTGACTATCGTAAGGCTTTTGACTTTGTTGATAGAGCAACACTCGTCCGGAAACTCAATTACCTAATAGGGGCTACACATCTGACAGCAATCATAATCTCGAATATCCTCAAATATTACAATGCTAAAAAGATAAAGATGTTCCACCTATTCAATACAATAATATCATTGCAAGAATTAATGTAGCAACATATTTAATATGTTATGGGACCGGTTTCGACATATGTCCATGTCATCATCAGCTGACACAAAAATGGCAAGAAGTCAACACAACTGTAACACTTATGACACTTTTCTTGAATTAAAAATAGTTCATGTAGAGGTTCTTGAGCACTCTTGCTGTAGATCTTGAGGTTAAAAAAATGATGCAGTATAATTCACAATTGTTGTTATTATTATTATTATTATTATTATTATTATTATTATTATTATTATTATTATTATTATTATTATTATTGCATACTAATGTACATAGATGAAGTTAAAAGGAAAATTCACACCTATATAGTTACTCTTTGCTATAGTCCACGATCGATCTTTCTCGTTTAGGACACATGGTTATATGGTATCTGTCACAGTGGTTATTACACAATGCACATACACATTCACTGTTTGGTTCATGAAACTTTTTGTTAAATTTTATGGTGAAAACCATGAACTGCCAATCTTGTAATTACATTTCTAAGTTCTTGATTTTCTTTTACCCATCTCCTGTCGACAGTAGCGTAGCCAGGATTTCAGTTTGGGGGGGGCCCATTCATCCAGAATTTTATTTTGATAGGTGTCCAAACTTCCATAGTTTAGGTGGTGTAGAATACCGAAAAAGGAAATGAGTGTCCTTGGATCCAAGTAAGAGTGGTAGATTCGTGCGGATTCCGGAAGCTAATAGTAATTTCCTTCTTCTTCTTCCCCACTTTTCCCACATCTGTGGGGTCGCGGGTGCGAAATGTGTCGCACATGTGGATTTGTCCCTGTTTTACGGCCGGATGTCCTTCCCGACGCCAACCCTATATAGAGGGATGTGATCAGTGTTGTGTGTTTATTTGGTGGTTGGTAATGTAGTATGTTGTCTGAATATGAATATGTTGGGACAAACACCCAGTCCCAAGCCAGAAGAATTATTCAGATGCGATTAAAATCCCCGACCCAGCCGGGAATCGAACCCGGAACCGTCTGAACCGAAGGCCTCAACACTGATCATTCAGCCAATGAGTCGGACTCCGGAAGCAAATATTAATGCACATTATATATAAAATGCTCAATAAAGGAACTTTCGTTAAAACTCCTGGGGTGTCTGGACTCCTTGGATGACAAGCCCCGGTCCCTCGGCTACCTCTGTTACTCCCATCCCAACATAACTGCAGCATTTCATATATTCCGCGTAGAAGTGAAATGAATGCAAGAATAAACACTTTGAGTAAGGATGCAATATTCTGGTTTAGAACAAATACGGTAATGTTATAATAATAATGGTCATGTGATAAGCAATAAAGAAGTGACATTTTATACAAATAATGCGGCAAAGATACACACACAAACACACACGCGCGCGCGCGTCGAATACAGGTTTCTCGTCCTTCTTGTCCATGGATAGATGACGAAGGCAAGAGAATGATGGCCCACCATGACTCGTTATTTCGACATTATAAACAAACCCTAGATGACACAGACTTCAAATCTAACCGCATCTTAAGAAATCGCACAAAGCAGTTAATCAGAAATTTAAAAAATGCATATATTTTCGGATTTCAGCTAACAACATAAATTCTAATCGCGCATGGGACCAACTTAGAGCTCTGGGAATAGGAAAACATCAACAGAGACAGACAACTCCCGACATTCCACTTGACGAACTGAACGATTACTTTAGTAGAATAAATATTCAACCTACCCAAATTAACCGCACCGACTCACCGCCCGCCCCTCCAGCCAATCTGCCATTCACATTTCACAGTGTCACAGAAAATCAGGTTAAAAGGCTTTGTACTAGATAAAATCAAAGACTACAGGTGTATATGATATTCCTATTACTTTTATACATAACATTATGAGTAACCGTCAACAGCGTGTAACAGTAAACGACAAGACCTCTAAATGGAAAATGAAACTTAGTGTTGCCCCACAGGGCAGTATTCTACGGCCCCTAAGTTTCTGTATTTATATCAATGACATACCATCTGTGACAGGAAATAACACACATGACCTCTGTGCTGACGATCTTTAAATAGGCTATATCGACACTGCAAGACAAGATATTAACAGGGACCTCCGACGACTCAGTGTATATGCACAACGAAGCTCTCTTATACTAAACTGCAAAAAAAAAAAAAAAACTCAGACAATTATAATTGGATCACGAAAATTACTGAGCTTCTCAAACAATGTCGCAATCCCGCCTATCCTACTGAATGGTAACATTATTCCCTACAGTAAAACGGTTAAAAATCCCAGCGTAATGATGAATGTAACAGTTGATTGGTCTGATCAAACGAAAGAAATACGTAAAAAGATTTTTCGAGTACTTCACCCTCTTAAACGACAGAGGAATGTATTTCCATTTGAGCTACAGGCCAAACTAATACAAACACTCATTCTCCCTATTCTTGATTATTGTGACGTTGTTTTAGTTGACATGACGAGAGAAGAAACACTTAAACTTCAATGAGCACTGAATTCCTGCCTGCGATTTATTTACAATATCGAGTACCGTACGATTTTCATATCACCCCATACTATCAGGCTGTCTCATGGCTGATGTCTGATAAACGTCGCCAGCTGCACACTTTAACGATGGTGATCAGAGTGGTAGCTGAAAGTCAGCCAATGTATATTTCTTCTAAATTCGTCTTTTTATCATCATTTCACAACTTAAATACACGTTCTAGATCCATTCTTTCTATTTCACTGCACCGCACAAATAAAATTATTAGATCATTTGTGGTGACTGTCGCCAGATTATGGAATTCCCTGCCAGTTCAGGTCAGAGAAACTAACTTTTTTAAATCACGATTTAAGGTCACCTAACGAGACTACCTGCTGAGGACAGCTGACTGAATGGTTGAAGTATGAATGTGTGCGTTCCTGAGGAATAGCCATGTTTAAGAGTTTTTAATATTAATTAGTTCTAATATTAATTTACATACATACATACATACATTATCATTATAGACTGTTATGCCTTTCAGCGTTCAGTCTGCAAGCCTCTGTGAATTTACTAAACGTCACCACAATCCTCGATTTGCAACTAGTGTTGTGGCCTCATTTTGTTCTATACCTCTTATCTTTAAATCGTTAGAAACCGAGTCTAACCATCATCGTCTTGGTCTACCTCTACTTCTTTTACCCTCCATAGCAGAGTCCATTATTCTCCTAGGTAACCTATCCTCCTCCATTCGGCTCACATGACCCCACCACCGAATATTTAGTAAGTAATTTATTTAAATTTATTTTAAATTCTATTAATTTATGTAGTTTTAACTATTTTAAGAATTTCAGTATTTTATTTAAGATTTTGATTAGTATGTGGTTAAGTGTACAAGAGGGCCTGCAGCCCTAACTTCGCCACTGTACTGAATAAATAAATAAATAAATAAATAAATAAATAAATAAATAAATAAATAAATAAATAAATAAATAAATAAATAAATAAATGAATGAATAAATAAATAAATAAATAAATAAATAATGTAAAGCGTATGGGTATAGATATTTTGTTAGTTGGTAAAGAAAAATTCACGTTACAACAAATGCTATGTAGGGTTTACCTTGTCCTGTTAGTTCCCAACGCGGTTAGGGCCACGCAGCTGTGAACTTGCATCCGGGAGATAGTGGATTCGAACCCCACTGTCGGCAGCCCTGAAAATGTTTTCCCGTGGTTTCCCATTTTCACATCAAGCAAATGCTGGGGCCGTACCTTAATTAAGGCCACGGCCGCTTCCTTCCCACTCCTAGGCATTTCCTATCCCGACGTCGCCATAAGACCTATCTGTGTCGGTGTGACGTAAAGTAAATTGTTAATTACTTTTCCACGCAAGTCTGGGATACAGAATATAGTACCTAGTATAAAGTTAGAGTTTTGTGACGCTAATATTCGTATCTACAATTTTTATTAACGTGCCAAAAATCAACGACACTGAGCTGTTGCCATTTCAACACCGTTTTAAGGGTTACCAATCCAATCCGGGATTAGAACCTGCGAACTCAGACTCAGAAGAACAGCGACTCAACCAACTAAGCCACATGAAAGGGAGGCGTTTGTGATTATTGTTATAAATAGATGCAGCTAGTATTTCTACAAAGGTTTTATGAGGAGCATTTATAAAGGCGTACGTTTTCTTACTGTCCTAAACGCACGAGGCCGGACAGAAGAACTAGCTGGAAGCTAAGGAACCTTGCAGGGGTGTCGCTTCCTTCTCTATTCACTTTTCCAAATTAAACTCCATGACGTAACAGCCCCGAAGCGCCATCGCCTACCAAGCGACGGCTGTTCAGCCCGGAGGCCTGCAGATTACGAAGTGTTGTGTGCTCAGCACGACGAATCCTCTCCGCTGTTATTCCTGGCTTTCTAGACCGGGGCCGCCATCTCACCGTTAGATAGCTCCTCAATTATAAACACGTGGGCTGAGTGTACCTCGAACCAGCCCTCAGATCCAGGTAAAAGTCCCTGACCTGGCTGGGAATAGAACCCGGGGCCTCCGGTAAGAGGCAGGCACGCTACCCGTACACTGTGGGACCGACTGGTACTTTTAGGTCTCCTTATTTTCGAATTTGACTTAAGACATCCTGCATTCGATTCCCGGCACTGACAGAGTTAAGAAAGGCATGGGATGGGGAGGATACAGCCTTGTTTTTGGGTGCAGTAGAGTTTTCCTTGAGTCTCTCGTAATCGAAATATATACGGCCTGGAAGGTAGTCACCTTCACGGGGTGTAGTACCAAAGTGGTTCCTTTTTTTTTTAAGAAGACAAATTAAATGAAGATTCTACTTCCTCACAAACGAAGAACGATATTTTCAATTTTACGAACAGTTTCAATAATGCAGCCGGTTTATGTTAAAAGTACAAAAGCTATGGTTGTACATGGTAACAATCAAAACCAACAATATCTACTGAAGATCCGTCACCGCACTCGGTAGGACCGGCTTTCTTTTCATATTCATCGGGCGAGTTGGCCGTGCAGTTAGGGGCGCACAGCTGTGTGCTTGCATCCGGGAGATAGTGGGTTCAAACACCTCTGTCGGCAGCCCTAAATATGGTTTTCTGTGGTTTCCAATTTTCACACCAGGCAAATGCTGGGGCTGTGCCTTAATTAAGGCCACGGCCGCTTCTTCCCACTCTCAGCCCTTTCCTTTCCCATCGTCGCCACTGAAGACCTACGGTGCGACGTAAAGCAAATTCTAAATAAAAAATCTTTTCACAACCCCTTTCAAGGGAAAGTTGTATCCACACTACTGGCCTGGACTTACACCCCACCCACTGAAATTATTTTGTGGGTACGCCACTGCATCCACTCACCATTTAAGGTACAAGGTAAGTCCGAAGAATGGCTGGATACTCAAAATACACCACCATAAATGATGCGGTTCTGACTCAAAAGTATAAAGAAAGGTAAGGGACGGGATCTAGTGTTTTAAGTAGAATCCGTATCAGTAGAACGTGACTACCCATTTTAAAAATGTTTCATGTATCGACTGCGATTCAAGCCTGGGCCGTCCTGATGAGAAGATGGAAGTATTGGAACGGAGTTATCATGCCCGCCAATTATAAAGTATTTACCCGCACTTTTGATGGTGCCATTTGAGGTTCCAATCAGTCCCCGGGCATTTGACAAAATATATAGGCCTACCTATCGAACTTAGGCATGCATCCGCGATTGTCTTGGCACTGTAAGAATTTTTTAAAAAACTTTTTCATAACTTACCGAGGATGCACATAGTGTTGGCTTTTCAGTGACAAAACGGTCCCTCTTCAAAAAATGTTACTTATATGGCACAAAATGAGGAACTAACGTGCAGATCACAATCCTGTCACAGTCTTCCCAACGCTGCAACTCAAACACAGCACATCTCTCAACCACGGTGCAACCCGAGGATCCCTAGGACATTATTGTTTCCTGGAACCGATCTGCAAAAGCTGACACGATGTTGTAAGCTTGCAGCTGTTTCTGGACGTGGCCCCCGAATCTCGGTGGTCACGTTCCGGCCCCCTACTGAGTAATCCCTTGCTAATTGGCCCTTTCTTCATGTCTTGACATTTGTCAATACACGGTTTCATTCCCAATACTGAGGCCTCTACAGGAAAATATCCTCGCGCATCACAATCCTAAGTGTCTTCCTTTCATTCAAGCAGTACAAATATGGAGAATTATGTATGTCCCTATTGAGCCCTACTAATAGATTCTTGTCGCTACGTTAATTTAACATTTCGGCGTACGTTTTTAAGTTGTTCGTACCGTACGTAAAACAACGGCTGATCCTCGCTCTAGTTTCAGGAAATATTTTGGGGGGGGGCCCGGCCCCCCTGGCCCCCCCCCCTGGCTACGCCAGTGCCTGTCGATCATTGCATCTGTGCTATAGAAGTCCAGAGGGGTTTCTTCGCGCTTCTTCTCTCTTGTCTGGATCAGTTTTGTCGCTTGCTCAGTAGATGGCAGGGATAGTTTGTAACGTAAGTCCTCGATGTAGAAGGTTTCTCTTGCCAATTCGTAAACAGGCCTGGAAGGTGTTGTTCTTGCCACTCCAAGTGCTCTTTTCAGATATCGGGCTTTTACTTTCTCCATTGAGTTTAGGTCTGAAAAAGATAGGTTTTCCCATATCAATTCTAATCCGTAGGTCAGCATTGGCGATATTTTGGCATTAAATAAGATCATAGCCGTCTGGAGGGATAGACTGGTTATGTTCTTTATGTCATATATTCCTCTTATAGCAGCTGTTATTCTTTCCTTTACGTGTATCCTGAATGAATTGTGTGTTGTTTGTAGGGTGATTCCTAGATATTTATAGTAGTTTACTGTCTGCAGTTCTTTCCCTCCTAAAGTCATTTTATCCTCTGTTGCTAATCTTCCACCTTTCCGGAACACCATGTATTTTGTTTTGTTACTATTTATACTGAAGTAATTTTCTTCTGCCCAGTTATGTAAGTCGTTTAGTGCTTCTTGTAATTCAAGTCTGTTTGAGGAACCAATGACCATGTCGTCTGCATACATATATAAAGATAATGAATTCGATTTTTCTAAGATCTTCACGATATCTGTTTTTTTTTTTTTTTTTTGCTAGGGATTTTACGTCGCACCGACACAGATAGGTCTTATGGCGACGATGGGATAGGAAAGACCTAGGAGTTGGAAGGAAGCGGCCGTGGCCTTAATTAAGGTACAGCCCCAGCATTTGCCTGGTGTGAAAATGGGAAACCACGGAAAACCATTTTCAGGGCTGCCGATAGTGGGATTCGAACCTACTATCTCCCGGATGCAAGCACGATATCTGTGGTGGCAATGTTGAATAGGGTGGGGCTGATGGGATCCCCCTGTAGAACCCCATTTGTCTGCAGGATCTCTCTTGAAGTTGTTATTCCGTCCTTTATTTGTATTCTGTTGTAGGTCAGTATATTTCTTATGGCTGTTGTTAACTTCATTTCCTCCGTTTGTCATGGATTCCATTTTTGCTACGAGTTTTGTCCTATTCAACAAATCAAAGGCTTTTGTGTAGTCGATGAAGACGGTTCTGAATTTGCCTTTTGGATGTCTCAGCGCTTGGTCAATGTCATTAAGAAGATTACATACGGCCTGTAAGGTAGACCTTCCTTCTCTAAAGCCAAATTGTTGGTCTGGAATCAATGGATCTATTGTCTCCGTGAGATGTTTGTTGAGTAACTTTGTAGAGATTTTAAATATGTTATTTTCAAGTGCTACCACGGTAAGAATTCGGATTATTTGTATCCCCTGATCCCTTGTATAGGACTTTGATACGTTGAAGGTTAGGTCAAATGTTCCACCTTTACAATACTAAGATTCTTTTTTAACTAAATATTTACATGTTTCTTAATTATATCGGGACATGTTTCGTCTACCTTGTAGACATCATCAGCCATAAAAACTTTTGAGAAAAAGCTACAAGGACAAGGACAAAGTAACACATTAAAATAATTCGGATAACCGAATATGTCATTTAAAATGGTGAAGAATTCAGAACTGTTTTGAGCACAGCACTTAAGAATACAGTTGACATTAAAATTAAAATTGTCCACATGGGATGATACAGTAAAAACTTGCGTTAAAATTCTTCCTTTTTGTGTGATGTGTTAATATATAATATTCTGTTATGTCGTGAAGGCTTGATAATGAATTGCACAATGTTCATTCCAATAGGATAATAACGATGTATAAGAAATCCAGTGAGCATATGTTAAAGCCGTCTTATTGGTGTAGTATTGGCATTTCCTGTTGAGAAGTTAGGTGGAAAATTTGAACGTGATGACGTAATGTGGAATGTGCAGTAGAGGGCCGTTCTCGCCTGTCTGACATCGACTAGTTGAGTGTGGAAGCCTGTGGTTGACACAAAAAGGAAGAATTTTAACGCAAGTTTTTACTGTATCATCCCATGTGGACAATTTTAATTTTAATGTCAACTGTATTCTTAAGTGCTGTGCTCAAAACAGTTCTGAATTCTTCCTTCACCATTTTAAATGACATATTCGGTTATCCGAATTATTTTAATGTGTTACTTTGTCCTTGTCCTTGTAGCTTTTTCTCAAAAGTTTTTATGGCTGATGATGTCTACAAGGTAGACGAAACATGTCCCGATATAATTAAAAATCATGTAAATATTTAGTTAATAAAGAATCTTAGTATTGTAAAGGTGGAACATTTGACCTAACCTTCAACGTATACTCACGACAATACGGGCTTTATAATGAAGTTTATTTTATGTAATAGGACTTTGATTGTCGACTTTCTCCAGCTATCTGGAATTTCTCCTGAGCTGAGACATTTATTGAATAACTCGGTCCATATTTCAATTAACACTCCAGTTGATTCCTTCAACATCTCATTATTAATACCGTCTGGTCCTGCTGCCTTTTTGTTTTTTGTGTTTCTGATTATTGTTTCAACCTCTTCTGTTGTAATTTGGGAGGTCATTTCCTCCTCATTCGGTGTCCTTCTATCATGTGATTTGTTTGTCTGCCTTTTATTTAAAATTCGAGAGAAGTGGCATTCCCAACTTTCCATTTGGATTTCATCTGATGTTCTGGTGACCTTTCAAGGGGTCCTTGCGTGCTTCATCTGCTTCTCTTAGTGCTTCTTTTTCTATAAATTGTGATTTCTTGCTTTTCAAGAGCATCTTGTATTCCTTTCTCTTCCTAGCATATTCCTCTAGGTCATCTTTTACATTTTTGAGCCTTGCTTTGTGTAGGGCATCTAACGTTTTTCTTCGGTGTTGGTAGCACTCAGTGTCAAACCATGGTTTCGATTTCCTTATTTTAGCTGGTACCATTGCTGCAATTATAGCATCTTGAATGGTAGTCATGGTGAGATTGATATCATTGTCTCTTAGGTGTCGCTTCGCGCTTTCTATAGCTTGTGTATTGTTTTGTAGTATTTCTAAGTTTATTTTCCTTGTTGTTTTATGTGAGTCAGGAAGTGTCTTTTCATCTATGTTTCTTACTAGTAGAAATCTGGTATGTATGGGGATATGTTTAGTGAGCGGTGTGTTTAAGGTATTCCATTTCCTTTTTTGGTTTTTAACTATGATCTTCTTTCCTCTATAAAAAACTAAGTCTATTGTGCTTGTTCCATTGTACGCTATATAGGTTATATCTTCGGCCTTATTGATGAGTTTAAAACCTTCCTCCTGTAGAATATTCAGTATAGTTGTTGTTTTGTTATTTGGTTTGTCAATTCTGCAGTTGAAGTCTCCTGCAATAATTACGTTTTCTTCTGTTCTCACTTGTGATATAGCCCCTAATACCTGCTCCGCTGTATCTTCTATTGACGTGCCAGATGTAATAGACATCCCCACTACTGTAATGTCCGTGGATTTTACGATTGTCATGTTTTCTTCCTTTACTATCTCTTTAATTTTTCCTATGGTGTGTTTGAACATAAGGGATACACCTCCCTCCGGTCTGCCTAAAGCTTTTGGTTTAGCATAAGAGTGTGCTGTGTAGTATCCTGTGATGCCAAAAGGCTCCGTCAAAAAAGTTTCTGTAGCTATTATTACATCTTGTCCTATCCAAATATCATCTGGTGCTGTATTAACAATACTCTTTAACCCTTCCACATTCCAAAGTAGTATATCCATTGTCGTGCCTGTCGTCTTCTGGAATTCTCTCGGAGTCTCGTCTTTATTGCTTATGAAATCGATAAGTGCGGTAGGTTACTCCATTTGGCCAGAATTCTGGGTCAAAGACTATTTCCAGTCTTCCATAGGTATGCCTATTTTAAAGGCTTTGTTTGATCCTCGTGTGGGTAATTGTTCGCATTCAATTACTTTAGTGATACCGTTGTTTGAGAGATGTTCTTTCAGATTTTCTTCTGTGATGTCATCCTTCAGTCTTCCCATGTACACCCATGCTGTCCTGGGTGCTGCTCTTAGTTTTCCTTTTTCTTTGCCTCCTGCGCCTTGTTGGGGGAGTCTTCTTGGTGATTCATATTGTCTTGTATCTCTTCTAGGAGAGGATAACCTGTGTTGGGCTGTTGTTGTAGGGTTTCCAAACTCAATCATACTCCTAGCATTTTCCCTGTTGTTGTTGGTATTCTTATGTTTTGTCCATTCTTCCTCCTTGTTGTTATTCAAGGAATAAAATTTGTTGCTAGGTAACAAATGATATGATTTTGTTTTAGTACTTCAAAAGGTGGATAGTGGTATATATAAAAACTCTTAGAATATGAGACTATTAGTACTGATATGGATTTTATGAGATCTAAGGAAAAGAAAAGAAATTAAAAATAAGAAATAGAAAAGTGAAAATGGTAAAGTAAGTAATATTATGAGGCTCACTTTTATTTAGCCTTGTCATGAAGTACAAGAAGAAGTTAGAACCGAAAATTGAATATAGGTAGGGGATAGGAGGGGGTAAGGGAGTAAGGGGAGTAGTTTAATGTGCGTCAGGGGAGTGTTGTATTGAATAGGTTGAACTACCATATTTATTATTTCAATTTAACTGTAAAGGGAAAGTAGCGCGAGAAGGTGTTGTGTATTACGTGGAAGACTGAACACCTTCTTGCCATTTTTGTGTCGGCTGATGATGACATGGACGTATGTTGAAACTGGTCCCATAACATATTAAATATGTTGCTACATTAATTCGTGCAACAATATTATTGTATTGAATAGGTGGAACATCTTTCTCTTTTTAGCATTGTAATTATTAGTTCAATACAGATCAGTGATGAAGTTTTTTAAACTTTAAATATCCTCAAATATAAGTATGTCCAAATATCAGACAACATAACCCTATCCAACAACGTAACCCAAACAAATGGAGTCCTACAAGGTGACCCAATCAGCCCAATTTTATTCAAAATCATGGCAGCAGACATCACAGAAATAATCATAGATACCTCAGAATTGCTTACTTTACACAGATGATATGGCAATAGGCTCAGAAAACACGGAAGAGCTCCAAGAGGTCCTCAACAGGCTCACAACATGGGCAGAAAGAAACGGTTTGCAAATAAACCACAACAAAACTAAACAAATGACCTTCAGGAAAGGAGGAAAACATGCACCTAAAAATACAATAACCATGCACAACAAACCTCTAGAAGTAGTGCCAAAATTCAAGTACCTTGGAGTCACCCTCCAAACTACTCTAACATCCTACAATATCCATGTCAAAGAAAGAGCAGCCGCAGCAATAAAAGCCATCTACAACATTCAACAACGTTTATGCTTCATGTATTGAAAGAAAAGGAACTACGCATAGATATACCATAATTTATATTAATTTTTTTTTTGCTAGTTGTTTTACGTCGCACCGACACAGATAGGTCTTACGGCAACGATGAGACTGGAAAGGGCTAGGAGTGGGAAGGAAGCGGCCGTGGCCTTAATTAAGGTACAGCCCCAGCATTTGCCTGGTGTGAAAATAGGAAACCATGGAAAACCATTTTCAGGGCTGCCGACAGTGGGGTAATTTATATTAATATTTACGTGCAAAATACTACTGATTTGGCAGGCGTGGATGTTGCTGCAACACACAACTTCCGGACAGATAAATAGTAAATGTTGTGATAGTGAAGCTTTCTTCCCAACCACCTTTTTAAGGGATCTGCCTGCCTAGCTATCAAGGGGTGTTCCAGGTACGACGAAGCATATGCCGTTTTAAACATGTTATTGTCGATTTGAACGATGAACGATTAGAGTGGAAAACAAGATATACACATTGATAAATGTTCATACACCAACAAATGAAAAAAACAGAACTGACATGGAGGGAAAAGATCAATTTTGGGATGAACTTGACCAATTGGTAACGAATATACCTGATATTAATATTAAAATTTTACTTGGAGATTTCAATGCAAAGATTGAACGCAAGGGGAGATTTTGTGGCCAGTACAAAAATTGACAAACAAGAATGGTGAAAGGTTAATTGAATTTTGCATTAACCATGGGCTAATTTTGGAGATGACAATGTTTAAAAGAAAACCGCATAAATTAATGACTTGGAAATGTCCTAATGTTAAGTTACGTGAGTCTCAGATAGAATATGTGGCCAATGATCGTAAATTTCATAAAGAAATTTATAATGCAAAGGTTCTTCATGGTATTGATGTTGATTCAGATCATTACATCTCAAAGATAATCAAATTAACTCCTAAAAGGAAAAATAAAAAACAAAAATTCATTAGGAAAAGAATGTATGATCCTAGTTCAGTCATTAATAATCCAGTACACTTAGAGAAATCTATAAAGCTTTTAAGTGACAACTTGGGGACCACTGTTAACAAATTAAAAGCCTTAGCATAAGAAGTTGCTCGCATTAAAAAACTAAAAAACATGCATGGTGGAATGAAGAGTGTGATATAGCAATACTACGCCGGCATAAAGCTTGGTTGAACGAGAGGCAACAAAAAACTGAAAGTACTAGGGAAGAATGAATCAATTCTAGACGATTAACAGCCAAAGAAATCAGGAGGGTTAACAGGAACCATCAGAAGGAAACATTAAAATCTACTGATGAAGCTTTCGATCGCCATAAAACAAGAGATTATTATAGGACACTTAAACAATATCAAACAAATTATACTCCCTCTACTCTTCTGATGAAGGATACGAACGGAAAGGCGGCCCATAATGATTATGACAATGCAATAATTTTGGCTGAATACTTCAAAACACTACTTAACAGTGATAAACCTGAATATTATTGAATGTGAATTTGATCTGTATTCCAGAAATAAAACATCTCTGGAAAAGATCATACCACTGGTTTACGATGAATTGCATGCAGCTACTGAATCACTTCAAAATTTTAAAGCAGCGGGAGAGAATCAACTACTAGCGGAACTTTGAAAGAATGCAAATCTACAGACTATTCAGAATTTACATAAACATCTCATTGACATATGGACTACGAAAAAAATGCCTGAAGAATGGAATGTTGCAATTATACACCCACTACACAAAAAAGGCAATAGATCAGATCCTAGTAATTATCGAGGAATTTCTTTGCTGGATATCACTTTATAAGACTATTTCTTTTTTTATTCCAGAATTCATGAACAACTTGACAGTGAATTTGGTGAATATCAGGGTGGTTTTCGTACAGGACGAAGCTATCCAGATCAAATTATCAGTCTCAAATGGATTATAAAACATCAAAGGATTAGGAACAATAATTTAGTGATCACTTTTGTTGATTTTGAAAAAGCTTATGATGGTATCCATTGTGAATCATTATTGCATAACCTTACATCGGAAACTTGTTAACCTTATTGCGGTCACTCTTAGAAATACAAAATCTAGAGTTAAATTCAGAAATGAAATCTCTGAGCCATTTGAAATTCATACTGGTCTTTGACAAGGAGATGGATTATGCCCGTTGTTGTTTAATTGTGTGCTGGAAAAAATTATGCGTGGATGGAATAAGGTATGTCCA